>NW_027364574.1:0-206832 GCF_046119375.1 Phyllobates terribilis
TTTTTCAATGGCAAAAATCATTGAATATTATAAATGCACAAACAGTAATTTCTCCGCATTGCAAGGTGCAATTCTGAAATTTTTTGCTTTTTCCTGCTCCTCTTAGCATGATAAAGAAGATTCAAAGAGAGTGAGATGCCAGCTCCTTTCATTCAGTCAGTAGCTTCAAACATTTCTGGTATATGAATAACATGATGTTTTTCAATGGCAAAAATCAATGAATATTGTAAATGCACAAACAGTAATTTCTCCGCATTGCAAGGTGCAATTCTGAAATTTTTTGCTTTTTCCTGCTCCTCTTAGCATGATAAAGAAGATTCAAAGAGAGTGAGATGCCAGCTCCTTTCATTCAGTCAGTAGCTTCAATCATTTCTGGATGTTTTTCAATGGCAAAAATCAATGAATATTGTAAATGCACAAACAGTAATTTCTCCGCATTGCAAGGTGCAATTCTGAAATTTTTTGCTTTTTCCTGCTCCTCTTAGCATGATAAAGAAGATTCAAAGAGAGTGAGATGCCAGCTCCTTTCATTCAGTCAGTAGCTTCAATCATTTCTGGACGTTTTTCAATGGCAAAAACCAATGAATATTGTAAATGCACAAACAGTAATTTCTCCGCATTGCAAGGTGCAATTCTGAAATTTTTTGCTTTTTCCTGCTCCTCTTAGCATGATAAAGAAGATTCAAAGAGAGTGAGATGCCAGCTCCTTTCATTCAGTCAGTACCTTCAATCATTTCTGGACGTTTTTCAATGGCAAAAATCAATGAATATTGTAAATGCACAAACAGTAATTTCTCCGCATTGCAAGGTGCAATTCTGAAATTTTTTGCTTTTTCCCGCTCCTCTTAGCATGATAAAGAAGATTCAAAGAGAGTGAGGTGCCAGCTCCTTTCATTCAGTCAGTAGCTTCAAACATTTCTGGTATATGAATAACATGTTTTTCAATGGCAAAAATCAATGAATATTGTAAATGCACAAACAGTAATTTCTCCGCATTGCAAGGTGCAATTCTGAAATTTTTTGCTTTTATCTGCTCCTCTTAGCATGATAAGAAGATTCAAAGAGAGTGAGATGCCAGCTCCTTTCATTCAGTCAGTAGCTTCAATCATTTCTGGATGTTTTTCAATGGCAAAAATCAATGAATATTGTAAATGCACAAACAGCAATTTCTCCGCATTGCAAGGTGCAATTCTGAAATTTTTTGCTTTTTCCTGCTCCTCTTAGCATGATAAAGAAGATTCAAAGAGAGTGAGATGTCAGCTCCTTTCATTCAGTCAGTAGCTTCAAACATTTCTGGTATATGAATAACATGATGTTTTTCAATGGCAAAAATCAATGAATATTGTAAATGCACAAACAGTAATTTCTCCGCATTGCAAGGTGCAATTCTGAAATTTTTTGCTTTTTCCTGCTCCTCTTAGCATGATAAAGAAGATTCAAAGAGAGTGAGATGCCAGCTCCTTTCATTCAGTCAGTAGCTTCAATCATTTCTGGATGTTTTTCAATGGCAAAAATCAATGAATATTGTAAATGCACAAACAGTAATTTCTCCGCATTGCAAGGTGCAATTCTGAAATTTTTTGCTTTTTCCTGCTCCTCTTAGCATGATAAAGAAGATTCAAAGAGAGTGAGATGCCAGCTCCTTTCGTTCAGTCAGTAGCTTCAATCATTTCTGGACGTTTTTCAATGGCAAAAATCATTGAATATTATAAATGCACAAACAGTAATTTCTCCGCATTGCAAGGTGCAATTCTGAAATTTTTTGCTTTTTCCCGCTCCTCTTAGCATGATAAAGAAGATTCAAAGAGAGTGAGGTGCCAGCTCCTTTCATTCAGTCAGTAGCTTCAAACATTTCTGGTATATGAATAACATGTTTTTCAATGGCAAAAATCAATGAATATTGTAAATGCACAAACAGTAATTTCTCCGCATTGCAAGGTGCAATTCTGAAATTTTTTGCTTTTTCCTTCTCCTCTTAGCATGATAAAGAAGATTCAAAGAGAGTGAGATGCCAGCTCCTTTCATTCAGTCAGTAGCTTCAATCATTTCTGGACGTTTTTCAATGGCAAAAATCAATGAATATTGTAAATGCACAAACAGTAATTTCTCCGCATTGCAAGGTGCAATTCTGAAATTTTTTGCTTTTTCCTGCTCCTCTTAGCATGATAAAGAAGATTCAAAGAGAGTGAGATGTCAGCTCCTTTCATTCAGTCAGTAGCTTCAAACATTTCTGGTATATGAATAACATGATGTTTTTCAATGGCAAAAATCAATGAATATTGTAAATGCACAAACAGTAATTTCTCCGCATTGCAAGGTGCAATTCTGAAATTTTTTGCTTTTTCCTGCTCCTCTTAGCATGATAAAGAAGATTCAAAGAGAGTGAGATGCCAGCTCCTTTCATTCAGTCAGTAGCTTCAATCATTTCTGGATGTTTTTCAATGGCAAAAATCAATGAATATTGTAAATGCACAAACAGTAATTTCTCCGCATTGCAAGGTGCAATTCTGAAATTTTTTGCTTTTTCCTGCTCCTCTTAGCATGATAAAGAAGATTCAAAGAGAGTGAGATGCCAGCTCCTTTCGTTCAGTCAGTAGCTTCAATCATTTCTGGACGTTTTTCAATGGCAAAAATCATTGAATATTATAAATGCACAAACAGTAATTTCTCCGCATTGCAAGGTGCAATTCTGAAATTTTTTGCTTTTTCCTGCTCCTCTTAGCATGATAAAGAAGATTCAAAGAGAGTGAGATGCCAGCTCCTTTCGTTCAGTCAGTAGCTTCAATCATTTCTGGACGTTTTTCAATGGCAAAAATCATTGAATATTATAAATGCACAAACAGTAATTTCTCCGCATTGCAAGGTGCAATTCTGAAATTTTTTACTTTTTCCTGCTCCTCTTAGCATGATAAAGAAGATTCAAAGAGAGTGAGATGCCAGCTCCTTTCATTCAGTCAGTAGCTTCAATCATTTCTGGCATATGAATAACATGATGTTTTTCAATGGCAAAAATCAATGAATATTGTAAATGCACAAACAGTAATTTCTCCGCATTGCAAGGTGCAATTCTGAAATTTTTTGCTTTTTCCTGCTCCTCTTAGCATGATAAAGAAGATTCAAAGAGAGTGAGATGCCAGCTCCTTTCATTCAGTCAGTAGCTTCAAACATTTCTGGTATATGAATAACATGATGTTTTTCAATGGCAAAAATCAATGAATATTGTAAATGCACAAACAGTAATTTCTCCGCATTGCAAGGTGCAAGTCTGAAATTTTTTGCTTTTTCCTGCTCCTCTTAGCATGATAAAGAAGATTCAAAGAGAGTGAGATGCCAGCTACTTTCATTCAGTCAGTAGCTTCAATCATTTCTGGACGTTTTTCAATGGTAAAAATCAATGAATATTGTAAATGCACAAACAGTAATTTCTCCACATTGCAAGGTGCAATTCTGAAATTTTTTGCTTTTTCCTGCTCCTCTTAGCATGATAAAGAAGATTCAAAGAGAGTGAGATGCCAGCTCCTTTCATTCAGTCAGTAGCTTCAAACATTTCTGGTATATGAATAACATGATGTTTTTCAATGGCAAAAATCAATGAATATTGTAAATGCACAAACAGTAATTTCTCCGCATTGCAAGGTGCAATTCTGAAATTTTTTGCTTTTTCCTGCTCCTCTTAGCATGATAAAGAAGATTCAAAGAGAGTGAGAAGCCAGCTCCTTTCATTCAGTCAGTAGCTTCAAACATTTCTGGTATATGAATAACATGATGTTTTTCAATGGCAAAAATCAATGAATATTGTAAATGCACAAACAGTAATTTCTCCGCATTGCAAGGTGCAATTCTGAAATTTTTTGCTTTTTCCTGCTCCTCTTAGCATGATAAGAAGATTCAAAGAGAGTGAGATGCCAGCTCCTTTCATTCAGTCAGTAGCTTCAATCATTTCTGGACGTTTTTCAATGGCAAAAATCAATGAATATTGTAAATGCACAAACAGCAATTTCTCCGCATTGCAAGGTGCAATTCTGAAATTTTTTGATTTTTCCTGCTCCTCTTAGCATGATAAAGAAGATTCAAAGAGAGTGAGATGTCAGCTCCTTTCATTCAGTCAGTAGCTTCAAACATTTCTGGTATATGAATAACATGATGTTTTTCAATGGCAAAAATCAATGAATATTGTAAATGCACAAACAGTAATTTCTCCGCATTGCAAGGTGCAATTCTGAAATTTTTTGCTTTTTCCTGCTCCTCTTAGCATGATAAAGAAGATTCAAAGAGAGTGAGATGCCAGCTCCTTTCATTCAGTCAGTAGCTTCAATCATTTCTGGATGTTTTTCAATGGCAAAAATCAATGAATATTGTAAATGCACAAACAGTAATTTCTCCGCATTGCAAGGTGCAATTCTGAAATTTTTTGCTTTTTCCTGCTCCTCTTAGCATGATAAAGAAGATTCAAAGAGAGTGAGATGCCAGCTCCTTTCGTTCAGTCAGTAGCTTCAATCATTTCTGGACGTTTTTCAATGGCAAAAATCATTGAATATTATAAATGCACAAACAGTAATTTCTCCGCATTGCAAGGTGCAATTCTGAAATTTTTTGCTTTTTCCCGCTCCTCTTAGCATGATAAAGAAGATTCAAAGAGAGTGAGGTGCCAGCTCCTTTCATTCAGTCAGTAGCTTCAAACATTTCTGGTATATGAATAACATGTTTTTCAATGGCAAAAATCAATGAATATTGTAAATGCACAAACAGTAATTTCTCCGCATTGCAAGGTGCAATTCTGAAATTTTTTGCTTTTTCCTGCTCCTCTTAGCATGATAAAGAAGATTCAAAGAGAGTGAGATGCCAGCTCCTTTCATTCAGTCAGTAGCTTCAATCATTTCTGGACGTTTTTCAATGGCAAAAATCAATGAATATTGTAAATGCACAAACAGTAATTTCTCCGCATTGCAAGGTGCAATTCTGAAATTTTTTGCTTTTTCCTGCTCCTCTTAGCATGATAAAGAAGATTCAAAGAGAGTGAGATGTCAGCTCCTTTCATTCAGTCAGTAGCTTCAAACATTTCTGGTATATGAATAACATGATGTTTTTCAATGGCAAAAATCAATGAATATTGTAAATGCACAAACAGTAATTTCTCCGCATTGCAAGGTGCAATTCTGAAATTTTTTGCTTTTTCCTGCTCCTCTTAGCATGATAAAGAAGATTCAAAGAGAGTGAGATGCCAGCTCCTTTCATTCAGTCAGTAGCTTCAATCATTTCTGGATGTTTTTCAATGGCAAAAATCAATGAATATTGTAAATGCACAAACAGTAATTTCTCCGCATTGCAAGGTGCAATTCTGAAATTTTTTGCTTTTTCCTGCTCCTCTTAGCATGATAAAGAAGATTCAAAGAGAGTGAGATGCCAGCTCCTTTCGTTCAGTCAGTAGCTTCAATCATTTCTGGACGTTTTTCAATGGCAAAAATCATTGAATATTATAAATGCACAAACAGTAATTTCTCCGCATTGCAAGGTGCAATTCTGAAATTTTTTGCTTTTTCCTGCTCCTCTTAGCATGATAAAGAAGATTCAAAGAGAGTGAGATGCCAGCTCCTTTCGTTCAGTCAGTAGCTTCAATCATTTCTGGACGTTTTTCAATGGCAAAAATCATTGAATATTATAAATGCACAAACAGTAATTTCTCCGCATTGCAAGGTGCAATTCTGAAATTTTTTACTTTTTCCTGCTCCTCTTAGCATGATAAAGAAGATTCAAAGAGAGTGAGATGCCAGCTCCTTTCATTCAGTCAGTAGCTTCAATCATTTCTGGCATATGAATAACATGATGTTTTTCAATGGCAAAAATCAATGAATATTGTAAATGCACAAACAGTAATTTCTCCGCATTGCAAGGTGCAATTCTGAAATTTTTTGCTTTTTCCTGCTCCTCTTAGCATGATAAAGAAGATTCAAAGAGAGTGAGATGCCAGCTCCTTTCATTCAGTCAGTAGCTTCAAACATTTCTGGTATATGAATAACATGATGTTTTTCAATGGCAAAAATCAATGAATATTGTAAATGCACAAACAGTAATTTCTCCGCATTGCAAGGTGCAAGTCTGAAATTTTTTGCTTTTTCCTACTCCTCTTAGCATGATAAAGAAGATTCAAAGAGAGTGAGATGCCAGCTACTTTCATTCAGTCAGTAGCTTCAATCATTTCTGGACGTTTTTCAATGGTAAAAATCAATGAATATTGTAAATGCACAAACAGTAATTTCTCCACATTGCAAGGTGCAATTCTGAAATTTTTTGCTTTTTCCTGCTCCTCTTAGCATGATAAAGAAGATTCAAAGAGAGTGAGATGCCAGCTCCTTTCATTCAGTCAGTAGCTTCAAACATTTCTGGTATATGAATAACATGATGTTTTTCAATGGCAAAAATCAATGAATATTGTAAATGCACAAACAGTAATTTCTCCGCATTGCAAGGTGCAATTCTGAAATTTTTTGCTTTTTCCTGCTCCTCTTAGCATGATAAAGAAGATTCAAAGAGAGTGAGATGCCAGCTCCTTTCATTCAGTCAGTAGCTTCAATCATTTCTGGATGTTTTTCAATGGCAAAAATCAATGAATATTGTAAATGCAAAAACTGTAATTTCTCCGCATTGCAAGGTGCAATTCTGAAATTTTTTGCTTTTTCCTGCTCCTCTTAGCATGATAAAGAAGATTCAAAGAGAGTGAGATGCCAGCTCCTTTCATTCAGTCAGTAGCTTCAATCATTTCTGGACGTTTTTCAATGGCAAAAACCAATGAATATTGTAAATGCACAAACAGTAATTTCTCCGCATTGCAAGGTGCAATTCTGAAATTTTTTGCTTTTTCCTGCTCCTCTTAGCATGATAAAGAAGATTCAAAGAGAGTGAGATGCCAGCTCCTTTCATTCAGTCAGTACCTTCAATCATTTCTGGACGTTTTTCAATGGCAAAAATCAATGAATATTGTAAATGCACAAACAGTAATTTCTCCGCATTGCAAGGTGCAATTCTGAAATTTTTTGCTTTTTCCTGCTCCTCTTAGCATGATAAAGAAGATTCAAAGAGAGTGAGATGCCAGCTCCTTTCATTCAGTCAGTAGCTTCAAACATTTCTGGTATATGAATAACATGATGTTTTTCAATGGCAAAAATCAATGAATATTGTAAATGCACAAACAGTAATTTCTCCGCATTGCAAGGTGCAATTCTGAAATTTTTTGCTTTTTCCTGCTCCTCTTAGCATGATAAAGAAGATTCAAAGAGAGTGAGATGCCAGCTCCTTTCATTCAGTCAGTAGCTTCAATCATTTCTGGATGTTTTTCAATGGCAAAAATCAATGAATATTGTAAATGCACAAACAGTAATTTCTCCGCATTGCAAGGTGCAATTCTGAAATTTTTTGCTTTTTCCTGCTCCTCTTAGCATGATAAAGAAGATTCAAAGAGAGTGAGATGTCAGCTCCTTTCATTCAGTCAGTAGCTTCAAACATTTCTGGTATATGAATAACATGATGTTTTTCAATGGCAAAAATCAATGAATATTGTAAATGCACAAACAGTAATTTCTCCGCATTGCAAGGTGCAATTCTGAAATTTTTTGCTTTTTCCTGCTCCTCTTAGCATGATAAAGAAGATTCAAAGAGAGTGAGATGCCAGCTCCTTTCGTTCAGTCAGTAGCTTCAATCATTTCTGGACGTTTTTCAATGGCAAAAATCATTGAATATTATAAATGCACAAACAGTAATTTCTCCGCATTGCAAGGTGCAATTCTGAATTTTTTTTTACTTTTTCCTGCTCCTCTTAGCATGATAAAGAAGATTCAAAGAGAGTGAGATGCCAGCTCCTTTCATTCAGTCAGTAGCTTCAATCATTTCTGGTATATGAATAACATGATGTTTTTCAATGGCAAAAATCAATGAATATTGTAAATGCACAAACAGTAATTTCTCCGCATTGCAAGGTGCAAGTCTGAAATTTTTTGCTTTTTCCTGCTCCTCTTAGCATGATAAAGAAGATTCAAAGAGAGTGAGATGCCAGCTACTTTCATTCAGTCAGTAGCTTCAATCATTTCTGGACGTTTTTCAATGGTAAAAATCAATGAATATTGTAAATGCACAAACAGTAATTTCTCCACATTGCAAGGTGCAATTCTGAAATTTTTTGCTTTTTCCTGCTCCTCTTAGCATGATAAAGAAGATTCAAAGAGAGTGAGATGCCAGCTCCTTTCATTCAGTCAGTAGCTTCAAACATTTCTGGTATATGAATAACATGATGTTTTTCAATGGCAAAAATCAATGAATATTGTAAATGCACAAACAGTAATTTCTCCGCATTGCAAGGTGCAATTCTGAAATTTTTTGCTTTTTCCTGCTCCTCTTAGCATGATAAAGAAGATTCAAAGAGAGTGAGGTGCCAGCTCCTTTCATTCAGTCAGTAGCTTCAAACATTTCTGGTATATGAATAACATGTTTTTCAATGGCAAAAATCAATGAATATTGTAAATGCACAAACAGTAATTTCTCCGCATTGCAAGGTGCAATTCTGAAATTTTTTGCTTTTTCCTGCTCCTCTTAGCATGATAAAGAAGATTCAAAGAGAGTGAGAAGCCAGCTCCTTTCATTCAGTCAGTAGCTTCAAACATTTCTGGTATATGAATAACATGATGTTTTTCAATGGCAAAAATCAATGAATATTGTAAATGCACAAACAGTAATTTCTCCGCATTGCAAGGTGCAATTCTGAAATTTTTTGCTTTTTCCTGCTCCTCTTAGCATGATAAGAAGATTCAAAGAGAGTGAGATGCCAGCTCCTTTCATTCAGTCAGTAGCTTCAATCATTTCTGGACGTTTTTCAATGGCAAAAATCAATGAATATTGTAAATGCACAAACAGCAATTTCTCCGCATTGCAAGGTGCAATTCTGAAATTTTTTGATTTTTCCTGCTCCTCTTAGCATGATAAAGAAGATTCAAAGAGAGTGAGATGTCAGCTCCTTTCATTCAGTCAGTAGCTTCAAACATTTCTGGTATATGAATAACATGATGTTTTTCAATGGCAAAAATCAATGAATATTGTAAATGCACAAACAGTAATTTCTCCGCATTGCAAGGTGCAATTCTGAAATTTTTTGCTTTTTCCTGCTCCTCTTAGCATGATAAAGAAGATTCAAAGAGAGTGAGATGCCAGCTCCTTTCATTCAGTCAGTAGCTTCAATCATTTCTGGATGTTTTTCAATGGCAAAAATCAATGAATATTGTAAATGCACAAACAGTAATTTCTCCGCATTGCAAGGTGCAATTCTGAAATTTTTTGCTTTTTCCTGCTCCTCTTAGCATGATAAAGAAGATTCAAAGAGAGTGAGATGCCAGCTCCTTTCGTTCAGTCAGTAGCTTCAATCATTTCTGGACGTTTTTCAATGGCAAAAATCATTGAATATTATAAATGCACAAACAGTAATTTCTCCGCATTGCAAGGTGCAATTCTGAAATTTTTTGCTTTTTCCCGCTCCTCTTAGCATGATAAAGAAGATTCAAAGAGAGTGAGGTGCCAGCTCCTTTCATTCAGTCAGTAGCTTCAAACATTTCTGGTATATGAATAACATGTTTTTCAATGGCAAAAATCAATGAATATTGTAAATGCACAAACAGTAATTTCTCCGCATTGCAAGGTGCAATTCTGAAATTTTTTGCTTTTTCCTGCTCCTCTTAGCATGATAAAGAAGATTCAAAGAGAGTGAGATGCCAGCTCCTTTCATTCAGTCAGTAGCTTCAATCATTTCTGGACGTTTTTCAATGGCAAAAATCAATGAATATTGTAAATGCACAAACAGTAATTTCTCCGCATTGCAAGGTGCAATTCTGAAATTTTTTGCTTTTTCCTGCTCCTCTTAGCATGATAAAGAAGATTCAAAGAGAGTGAGATGTCAGCTCCTTTCATTCAGTCAGTAGCTTCAAACATTTCTGGTATATGAATAACATGATGTTTTTCAATGGCAAAAATCAATGAATATTGTAAATGCACAAACAGTAATTTCTCCGCATTGCAAGGTGCAATTCTGAAATTTTTTGCTTTTTCCTGCTCCTCTTAGCATGATAAAGAAGATTCAAAGAGAGTGAGATGCCAGCTCCTTTCATTCAGTCAGTAGCTTCAATCATTTCTGGATGTTTTTCAATGGCAAAAATCAATGAATATTGTAAATGCACAAACAGTAATTTCTCCGCATTGCAAGGTGCAATTCTGAAATTTTTTGCTTTTTCCTGCTCCTCTTAGCATGATAAAGAAGATTCAAAGAGAGTGAGATGCCAGCTCCTTTCGTTCAGTCAGTAGCTTCAATCATTTCTGGACGTTTTTCAATGGCAAAAATCATTGAATATTATAAATGCACAAACAGTAATTTCTCCGCATTGCAAGGTGCAATTCTGAAATTTTTTGCTTTTTCCTGCTCCTCTTAGCATGATAAAGAAGATTCAAAGAGAGTGAGATGCCAGCTCCTTTCGTTCAGTCAGTAGCTTCAATCATTTCTGGACGTTTTTCAATGGCAAAAATCATTGAATATTATAAATGCACAAACAGTAATTTCTCCGCATTGCAAGGTGCAATTCTGAAATTTTTTACTTTTTCCTGCTCCTCTTAGCATGATAAAGAAGATTCAAAGAGAGTGAGATGCCAGCTCCTTTCATTCAGTCAGTAGCTTCAATCATTTCTGGCATATGAATAACATGATGTTTTTCAATGGCAAAAATCAATGAATATTGTAAATGCACAAACAGTAATTTCTCCGCATTGCAAGGTGCAATTCTGAAATTTTTTGCTTTTTCCTGCTCCTCTTAGCATGATAAAGAAGATTCAAAGAGAGTGAGATGCCAGCTCCTTTCATTCAGTCAGTAGCTTCAAACATTTCTGGTATATGAATAACATGATGTTTTTCAATGGCAAAAATCAATGAATATTGTAAATGCACAAACAGTAATTTCTCCGCATTGCAAGGTGCAAGTCTGAAATTTTTTGCTTTTTCCTACTCCTCTTAGCATGATATAGAAGATTCAAAGAGAGTGAGATGCCAGCTACTTTCATTCAGTCAGTAGCTTCAATCATTTCTGGACGTTTTTCAATGGTAAAAATCAATGAATATTGTAAATGCACAAACAGTAATTTCTCCACATTGCAAGGTGCAATTCTGAAATTTTTTGCTTTTTCCTGCTCCTCTTAGCATGATAAAGAAGATTCAAAGAGAGTGAGATGCCAGCTCCTTTCATTCAGTCAGTAGCTTCAAACATTTCTGGTATATGAATAACATGATGTTTTTCAATGGCAAAAATCAATGAATATTGTAAATGCACAAACAGTAATTTCTCCGCATTGCAAGGTGCAATTCTGAAATTTTTTGCTTTTTCCTGCTCCTCTTAGCATGATAAAGAAGATTCAAAGAGAGTGAGATGCCAGCTCCTTTCATTCAGTCAGTAGCTTCAAACATTTCTGGTATATGAATAACATGATGTTTTTCAATGGCAAAAATCAATGAATATTGTAAATGCACAAACAGTAATTTCTCCGCATTGCAAGGTGCAAGTCTGAAATTTTTTGCTTTTTCCTGCTCCTCTTAGCATGATAAAGAAGATTCAAAGAGAGTGAGATGCCAGCTACTTTCATTCAGTCAGTAGCTTCAATCATTTCTGGACGTTTTTCAATGGTAAAAATCAATGAATATTGTAAATGCACAAACAGTAATTTCTCCACATTGCAAGGTGCAATTCTGAAATTTTTTGCTTTTTCCTGCTCCTCTTAGCATGATAAAGAAGATTCAAAGAGAGTGAGATGCCAGCTCCTTTCATTCAGTCAGTAGCTTCAAACATTTCTGGTATATGAATAACATGATGTTTTTCAATGGCAAAAATCAATGAATATTGTAAATGCACAAACAGTAATTTCTCCGCATTGCAAGGTGCAATTCTGAAATTTTTTGCTTTTTCCTGCTCCTCTTAGCATGATAAAGAAGATTCAAAGAGAGTGAGATGCCAGCTCCTTTCATTCAGTCAGTAGCTTCAATCATTTCTGGATGTTTTTCAATGGCAAAAATCAATGAATATTGTAAATGCAAAAACTGTAATTTCTCCGCATTGCAAGGTGCAATTCTGAAATTTTTTGCTTTTTCCTGCTCCTCTTAGCATGATAAAGAAGATTCAAAGAGAGTGAGATGCCAGCTCCTTTCATTCAGTCAGTAGCTTCAATCATTTCTGGACGTTTTTCAATGGCAAAAACCAATGAATATTGTAAATGCACAAACAGTAATTTCTCCGCATTGCAAGGTGCAATTCTGAAATTTTTTGCTTTTTCCTGCTCCTCTTAGCATGATAAAGAAGATTAAAAGAGAGTGAGATGCCAGCTCCTTTCATTCAGTCAGTAGCTTCAATCATTTCTGGATGTTTTTCAATGGCAAAAATCAATGAATATTGTAAATGCACAAACAGTAATTTCTCCGCATTGCAAGGTGCAATTCTGAAATTTTTTGCTTTTTCCTGCTCCTCTTAGCATGATAAAGAAGATTCAAAGAGAGTGAGATGTCAGCTCCTTTCATTCAGTCAGTAGCTTCAAACATTTCTGGTATATGAATAACATGATGTTTTTCAATGGCAAAAATCAATGAATATTGTAAATGCACAAACAGTAATTTCTCCGCATTGCAAGGTGCAATTCTGAAATTTTTTGCTTTTTCCTGCTCCTCTTAGCATGATAAAGAAGATTCAAAGAGAGTGAGATGCCAGCTCCTTTCGTTCAGTCAGTAGCTTCAATCATTTCTGGACGTTTTTCAATGGCAAAAATCATTGAATATTATAAATGCACAAACAGTAATTTCTCCGCATTGCAAGGTGCAATTCTGAATTTTTTTTTACTTTTTCCTGCTCCTCTTAGCATGATAAAGAAGATTCAAAGAGAGTGAGATGCCAGCTCCTTTCATTCAGTCAGTAGCTTCAATCATTTCTGGTATATGAATAACATGATGTTTTTCAATGGCAAAAATCAATGAATATTGTAAATGCACAAACAGTAATTTCTCCGCATTGCAAGGTGCAAGTCTGAAATTTTTTGCTTTTTCCTGCTCCTCTTAGCATGATAAAGAAGATTCAAAGAGAGTGAGATGCCAGCTACTTTCATTCAGTCAGTAGCTTCAATCATTTCTGGACGTTTTTCAATGGTAAAAATCAATGAATATTGTAAATGCACAAACAGTAATTTCTCCACATTGCAAGGTGCAATTCTGAAATTTTTTGCTTTTTCCTGCTCCTCTTAGCATGATAAAGAAGATTCAAAGAGAGTGAGATGCCAGCTCCTTTCATTCAGTCAGTAGCTTCAATCATTTCTGGTATATGAATAACATGATGTTTTTCAATGGCAAAAATCAATGAATATTGTAAATGCACAAACAGTAATTTCTCCGCATTGCAAGGTGCAATTCTGAAATTTTTTGCTTTTTCCTGCTCCTCTTAGCATGATAAAGAAGATTCAAAGAGAGTGAGGTGCCAGCTCCTTTCATTCAGTCAGTAGCTTCAAACATTTCTGGTATATGAATAACATGTTTTTCAATGGCAAAAATCAATGAATATTGTAAATGCACAAACAGTAATTTCTCCGCATTGCAACGTGCAATTCTGAAATTTTTTGCTTTTTCCTGCTCCTCTTAGCATGATAAAGAAGATTCAAAGAGAGTGAGATGCCAGCTCCTTTCATTCAGTCAGTAGCTTCAATCATTTCTGGACGTTTTTCAATGGCAAAAATCAATGAATATTGTAAATGCACAAACAGTAATTTCTCCGCATTGCAAGGTGCAATTCTGAAATTTTTTGCTTTTTCCTGCTCCTCTTAGCATGATAAAGAAGATTCAAAGAGAGTGAGATGTCAGCTCCTTTCATTCAGTCAGTAGCTTCAAACATTTCTGGTATATGAATAACATGATGTTTTTCAATGGCAAAAATCAATGAATATTGTAAATGCACAAACAGTAACTTCTCCGCATTGCAAGGTGCAATTCTGAAATTTTTTGCTTTTTCCTGCTCCTCTTAGCATGATAAAGAAGATTCAAAGAGAGTGAGATGCCAGCTCCTTTCATTCAGTCAGTAGCTTCAATCATTTCTGGATGTTTTTCAATGGCAAAAATCAATGAATATTGTAAATGCACAAACAGTAATTTCTCCGCATTGCAAGGTGCAATTCTGAAATTTTTTGCTTTTTCCTGCTCCTCTTAGCATGATAAAGAAGATTCAAAGAGAGTGAGATGCCAGCTCCTTTCGTTCAGTCAGTAGCTTCAATCATTTCTGGACGTTTTTCAATGGCAAAAATCATTGAATATTATAAATGCACAAACAGTAATTTCTCCGCATTGCAAGGTGCAATTCTGAAATTTTTTGCTTTTTCCCGCTCCTCTTAGCATGATAAAGAAGATTCAAAGAGAGTGAGGTGCCAGCTCCTTTCATTCAGTCAGTAGCTTCAAACATTTCTGGTATATGAATAACATGTTTTTCAATGGCAAAAATCAATGAATATTGTAAATGCACAAACAGTAATTTCTCCGCATTGCAAGGTGCAATTCTGAAATTTTTTGCTTTTTCCTGCTCCTCTTAGCATGATAAAGAAGATTCAAAGAGAGTGAGATGCCAGCTCCTTTCATTCAGTCAGTAGCTTCAATCATTTCTGGACGTTTTTCAATGGCAAAAATCAATGAATATTGTAAATGCATAAACAGTAATTTCTCCGCATTGCAAGGTGCAATTCTGAAATTTTTTGCTTTTTCCTGCTCCTCTTAGCATGATAAAGAAGATTCAAAGAGAGTGAGATGTCAGCTCCTTTCATTCAGTCAGTAGCTTCAAACATTTCTGGTATATGAATAACATGATGTTTTTCAATGGCAAAAATCAATGAATATTGTAAATGCACAAACAGTAATTTCTCCGCATTGCAAGGTGCAATTCTGAAATTTTTTGCTATTTCCTGCTCCTCTTAGCATGATAAAGAAGATTCAAAGAGAGTGAGATGCCAGCTCCTTTCATTCAGTCAGTAGCTTCAATCATTTCTGGATGTTTTTCAATGGCAAAAATCAATGAATATTGTAAATGCACAAACAGTAATTTCTCCGCATTGCAAGGTGCAATTCTGAAATTTTTTGCTTTTTCCTGCTCCTCTTAGCATGATAAAGAAGATTCAAAGAGAGTGAGATGCCAGCTCCTTTCATTCAGTCAGTAGCTTCAATCATTTCTGGTATATGAATAACATGATGTTTTTCAATGGCAAAAATCAATGAATATTGTAAATGCACAAACAGTAATTTCTCCGCATTGCAAGGTGCAATTCTGAAATTTTTTGCTTTTTCCTGCTCCTCTTAGCATGATAAAGAAGATTCAAAGAGAGTGAGATGCCAGCTCCTTTCATTCAGTCAGTAGCTTCAAACATTTCTGGTATATGAATAACATAAAGCAAAAAATTTCAGAATTGCACCTTGCAATGCGGAGAAATTACTGTTTGTGCATTTACAATATTCATTGATTTTTGCCATTGAAAAACATCATGTTATTCATATACCAGAAATGTTTGAAGCTACTGACTGAATGAAAGGAGCTGGCATCTCACTCTCTTTGAATCTTCTTTATCATGCTAAGAGGAGCAGGAAAAAGCAAAAAATTTCAGAATTGCACCTTGCAATGTGGAGAAATTACTGTTTGTGCATTTACAATATTCATTGATTTTTACCATTGAAAAACGTCCAGAAATGATTGAAGCTACTGACTGAATGAAAGTAGCTGGCATCTCACTCTCTTTGAATCTTCTTTATCATGCTAAGAGGAGCAGGAAAAAGCAAAAAATTTCAGACTTGCACCTTGCAATGCGGAGAAATTACTGTTTGTGCATTTACAATATTCATTGATTTTTGCCATTGAAAAACATCATGTTATTCATATACCAGAAATGTTTGAAGCTACTGACTGAATGAAAGGAGCTGGCATCTCACTCTCTTTGAATCTTCTTTATCATGCTAAGAGGAGCAGGAAAAAGCAAAAAATTTCAGAATTGCACCTTGCAATGCGGAGAAATTACTGTTTGTGCATTTACAATATTCATTGATTTTTGCCATTGAAAAACATCATGTTATTCATATACCAGAAATGTTTGAAGCTACTGACTGAATGAAAGGAGCTGGCATCTCACTCTCTTTGAATCTTCTTTATCATGCTAAGAGGAGCAGGAAAAAGCAAAAAATTTCAGAATTGCACCTTGCAATGTGGAGAAATTACTGTTTGTGCATTTACAATATTCATTGATTTTTACCATTGAAAAACGTCCAGAAATGATTGAAGCTACTGACTGAATGAAAGTAGCTGGCATCTCACTCTCTTTGAATCTTCTTTATCATGCTAAGAGGAGCAGGAAAAAGCAAAAAATTTCAGACTTGCACCTTGCAATGCGGAGAAATTACTGTTTGTGCATTTACAATATTCATTGATTTTTGCCATTGAAAAACATCATGTTATTCATATACCAGAAATGTTTGAAGCTACTGACTGAATGAAAGGAGCTGGCATCTCACTCTCTTTGAATCTTCTTTATCATGCTAAGAGGAGCAGGAAAAAGCAAAAAATTTCAGAATTGCACCTTGCAATGCGGAGAAATTACTGTTTGTGCATTTACAATATTCATTGATTTTTGCCATTGAAAAACATCATGTTATTCATATACCAGAAATGATTGAAGCTACTGACTGAATGAAAGGAGCTGGCATCTCACTCTCTTTGAATCTTCTTTATCATGCTAAGAGGAGCAGGAAAAAGTAAAAAATTTCAGAATTGCACCTTGCAATGCGGAGAAATTACTGTTTGTGCATTTATAATATTCAATGATTTTTGCCATTAAAAAACGTCCAGAAATGATTGAAGCTACTGACTGAACGAAAGGAGCTGGCATCTCACTCTCTTTGAATCTTCTTTATCATGCTAAGAGGAGCAGGAAAAAGCAAAAAATTTCAGAATTGCACCTTGCAATGCGGAGAAATTACTGTTTGTGCATTTACAATATTCATTGATTTTTGCCATTGAAAAACATCCAGAAATGATTGAAGCTACTGACTGAATGAAAGGAGCTGGCATCTCACTCTCTTTGAATCTTCTTTATCATGCTAAGAGGAGCAGGAAAAAGCAAAAAATTTCAGAATTGCACCTTGCAATGCGGAGAAATTACTGTTTGTGCATTTACAATATTCATTGATTTTTGCCATTGAAAAACATCATGTTATTCATATACCAGAAATGTTTGAAGCTACTGACTGAATGAAAAGAGCTGACATCTCACTCTCTTTGAATCTTCTTTATCATGCTAAGAGGAGCAGGAAAAAGCAAAAAATTTCAGAATTGCACCTTGCAATGCGGAGAAATTACTGTTTGTGCATTTACAATATTCATTGATTTTTGCCATTGAAAAACGTCCAGAAATGATTGAAGCTACTGACTGAATGAAAGGAGCTGGCATCTCACTCTCTTTGAATCTTCTTTATCATGCTAAGAGGAGCAGGAAAAAGCAAAAAATTTCAGAATTGCACCTTGCAATGCGGAGAAATTACTGTTTGTGCATTTACAATATTCATTGATTTTTGCCATTGAAAAACATGTTATTCATATACCAGAAATGTTTGAAGCTACTGACTGAATGAAAGGAGCTGGCACCTCACTCTCTTTGAATCTTCTTTATCATGCTAAGAGGAGTGGGAAAAAGCAAAAAATTTCAGAATTGCACCTTGCAATGCGGAGAAATTACTGTTTGTGCATTTATAATATTCAATGATTTTTGCCATTGAAAAACGTCCAGAAATGATTGAAGCTACTGACTGAACGAAAGGAGCTGGCATCTCACTCTCTTTGAATCTTCTTTATCATGCTAAGAGGAGCAGGAAAAAGCAAAAAATTTCAGAATTGCACCTTGCAATGCGGAGAAATTACTGTTTGTGCATTTACAATATTCATTGATTTTTGCCATTGAAAAACATCCAGAAATGATTGAAGCTACTGACTGAATGAAAGGAGCTGGCATCTCACTCTCTTTGAATCTTCTTTATCATGCTAAGAGGAGCAGGAAAAAGCAAAAAATTTCAGAATTGCACCTTGCAATGCGGAGAAATTACTGTTTGTGCATTTACAATATTCATTGATTTTTGCCATTGAAAAACATCATGTTATTCATATACCAGAAATGTTTGAAGCTACTGACTGAATGAAAGGAGCTGACATCTCACTCTCTTTGAATCTTCTTTATCATGCTAAGAGGAGCAGGAAAAAGCAAAAAATTTCAGAATTGCACCTTGCAATGCGGAGAAATTGCTGTTTGTGCATTTACAATATTCATTGATTTTTGCCATTGAAAAACGTCCAGAAATGATTGAAGCTACTGACTGAATGAAAGGAGCTGGCATCTCACTCTCTTTGAATCTTCTTATCATGCTAAGAGGAGCAGGAAAAAGCAAAAAATTTCAGAATTGCACCTTGCAATGCGGAGAAATTACTGTTTGTGCATTTACAATATTCATTGATTTTTGCCATTGAAAAACATGTTATTCATATACCAGAAATGTTTGAAGCTACTGACTGAATGAAAGGAGCTGGCACCTCACTCTCTTTGAATCTTCTTTATCATGCTAAGAGGAGCGGGAAAAAGCAAAAAATTTCAGAATTGCACCTTGCAATGCGGAGAAATTACTGTTTGTGCATTTACAATATTCATTGATTTTTGCCATTGAAAAACGTCCAGAAATGATTGAAGGTACTGACTGAATGAAAGGAGCTGGCATCTCACTCTCTTTGAATCTTCTTTATCATGCTAAGAGGAGCAGGAAAAAGCAAAAAATTTCAGAATTGCACCTTGCAATGCGGAGAAATTACTGTTTGTGCATTTACAATATTCATTGGTTTTTGCCATTGAAAAACGTCCAGAAATGATTGAAGCTACTGACTGAATGAAAGGAGCTGGCATCTCACTCTCTTTGAATCTTCTTTATCATGCTAAGAGGAGCAGGAAAAAGCAAAAAATTTCAGAATTGCACCTTGCAATGCGGAGAAATTACAGTTTGTGCATTTACAATATTCATTGATTTTTGCCATTGAAAAACATCCAGAAATGATTGAAGCTACTGACTGAATGAAAGGAGCTGGCATCTCACTCTCTTTGAATCTTCTTTATCATGCTAAGAGGAGCAGGAAAAAGCAAAAAATTTCAGAATTGCACCTTGCAATGCGGAGAAATTACTGTTTGTGCATTTACAATATTCATTGATTTTTGCCATTGAAAAACATCATGTTATTCATATACCAGAAATGTTTGAAGCTACTGACTGAATGAAAGGAGCTGGCATCTCACTCTCTTTGAATCTTCTTTATCATGCTAAGAGGAGCAGGAAAAAGCAAAAAATTTCAGAATTGCACCTTGCAATGTGGAGAAATTACTGTTTGTGCATTTACAATATTCATTGATTTTTACCATTGAAAAACGTCCAGAAATGATTGAAGCTACTGACTGAATGAAAGTAGCTGGCATCTCACTCTCTTTGAATCTTCTTTATCATGCTAAGAGGAGCAGGAAAAAGCAAAAAATTTCAGACTTGCACCTTGCAATGCGGAGAAATTACTGTTTGTGCATTTACAATATTCATTGATTTTTGCCATTGAAAAACATCATGTTATTCATATACCAGAAATGTTTGAAGCTACTGAGTGAATGAAAGGAGCTGGCATCTCACTCTCTTTGAATCTTCTTTATCATGCTAAGAGGAGCAGGAAAAAGCAAAAAATTTCAGAATTGCACCTTGCAATGCGGAGAAATTACTGTTTGTGCATTTACAATATTCATTGATTTTTGCCATTGAAAAACATCCAGAAATGATTGAAGCTACTGACTGAATGAAAGGAGCTGGCATCTCACTCTCTTTGAATCTTCTTTATCATGCTAAGAGGAGCAGGAAAAAGCAAAAAATTTCAGAATTGCACCTTGCAATGCGGAGAAATTACTGTTTGTGCATTTACAATATTCATTGATTTTTGCCATTGAAAAACATCATGTTATTCATATACCAGAAATGTTTGAAGCTACTGACTGAATGAAAGGAGCTGGCATCTCACTCTCTTTGAATCTTCTTTATCATGCTAAGAGGAGCAGGAAAAAGCAAAAAATTTCAGAATTGCACCTTGCAATGCGGAGAAATTACTGTTTGTGCATTTACAATATTCATTGATTTTTGCCATTGAAAAACGTCCAGAAATGATTGAAGGTACTGACTGAATGAAAGGAGCTGGCATCTCACTCTCTTTGAATCTTCTTTATCATGCTAAGAGGAGCAGGAAAAAGCAAAAAATTTCAGAATTGCACCTTGCAATGCGGAGAAATTACTGTTTGTGCATTTACAATATTCATTGGTTTTTGCCATTGAAAAACGTCCAGAAATGATTGAAGCTACTGACTGAATGAAAGGAGCTGGCATCTCACTCTCTTTGAATCTTCTTTATCATGCTAAGAGGAGCAGGAAAAAGCAAAAAATTTCAGAATTGCACCTTGCAATGCGGAGAAATTACTGTTTGTGCATTTACAATATTCATTGATTTTTACCATTGAAAAACGTCCAGAAATGATTGAAGCTACTGACTGAATGAAAGTAGCTGGCATCTCACTCTCTTTGAATCTTCTTTATCATGCTAAGAGGAGCAGGAAAAAGCAAAAAATTTCAGACTTGCACCTTGCAATGCGGAGAAATTACTGTTTGTGCATTTACAATATTCATTGATTTTTGCCATTGAAAAACATCATGTTATTCATATACCAGAAATGTTTGAAGCTACTGACTGAATGAAAGGAGCTGGCATCTCACTCTCTTTGAATCTTCTTTATCATGCTAAGAGGAGCAGGAAAAAGCAAAAAATTTCAGAATTGCACCTTGCAATGCGGAGAAATTACTGTTTGTGCATTTACAATATTCATTGATTTTTGCCATTGAAAAACATCATGTTATTCATATACCAGAAATGTTTGAAGCTACTGACTGAATGAAAGGAGCTGGCATCTCACTCTCTTTGAATCTTCTTTATCATGCTAAGAGGAGCAGGAAAAAGCAAAAAATTTCAGAATTGCACCTTGCAATGTGGAGAAATTACTGTTTGTGCATTTACAATATTCATTGATTTTTACCATTGAAAAACGTCCAGAAATGATTGAAGCTACTGACTGAATGAAAGTAGCTGGCATCTCACTCTCTTTGAATCTTCTTTATCATGCTAAGAGGAGCAGGAAAAAGCAAAAAATTTCAGACTTGCACCTTGCAATGCGGAGAAATTACTGTTTGTGCATTTACAATATTCATTGATTTTTGCCATTGAAAAACATCATGTTATTCATATACCAGAAATGTTTGAAGCTACTGACTGAATGAAAGGAGCTGGCATCTCACTCTCTTTGAATCTTCTTTATCATGCTAAGAGGAGCAGGAAAAAGCAAAAAATTTCAGAATTGCACCTTGCAATGCGGAGAAATTACTGTTTGTGCATTTACAATATTCATTGATTTTTGCCATTGAAAAACATCATGTTATTCATATACCAGAAATGATTGAAGCTACTGACTGAATGAAAGGAGCTGGCATCTCACTCTCTTTGAATCTTCTTTATCATGCTAAGAGGAGCAGGAAAAAGTAAAAAATTTCAGAATTGCACCTTGCAATGCGGAGAAATTACTGTTTGTGCATTTACAATATTCATTGATTTTTGCCATTGAAAAACGTCCAGAAATGATTGAAGCTACTGACTGAATGAAAGGAGCTGGCATCTCACTCTCTTTGAATCTTCTTTATCATGCTAAGAGGAGCAGGAAAAAGCAAAAAATTTCAGAATTGCACCTTGCAATGCGGAGAAATTACTGTTTGTGCATTTACAATATTCATTGATTTTTGCCATTGAAAAACATGTTATTCATATACCAGAAATGTTTGAAGCTACTGACTGAATGAAAGGAGCTGGCACCTCACTCTCTTTGAATCTTCTTTATCATGCTAAGAGGAGCGGGAAAAAGCAAACAATTTCAGAATTGCACCTTGCAATGCGGAGAAATTACTGTTTGTGCATTTATAATATTCAATGATTTTTGCCATTGAAAAACGTAGAGAAATGATTGAAGCTACTGACTGAACGAAAGGAGCTGGCATCTCACTCTCTTTGAATCTTCTTTATCATGCTAAGAGGAGCAGGAAAAAGCAAAAAATTTCAGAATTGCACCTTGCAATGCGGAGAAATTACTGTTTGTGCATTTACAATATTCATTGATTTTTGCCATTGAAAAACATCCAGAAATGATTGAAGCTACTGACTGAATGAAAGGAGCTGGCATCTCACTCTCTTTGAATCTTCTTTATCATGCTAAGAGGAGCAGGAAAAAGCAAAAAATTTCAGAATTGCACCTTGCAATGCGGAGAAATTACTGTTTGTGCATTTACAATATTCATTGATTTTTGCCATTGAAAAACATCATGTTATTCATATACCAGAAATGTTTGAAGCTACTGACTGAATGAAAGGAGCTGACATCTCACTCTCTTTGAATCTTCTTTACCATGCTAAGAGGAGCAGGAAAAAGCAAAAAATTTCAGAATTGCACCTTGCAATGCGGAGAAATTACTGTTTGTGCATTTACAATATTCATTGATTTTTGCCATTGAAAAACGTCCAGAAATGATTGAAGCTACTGACTGAATGAAAGGAGCTGGCATCTCACTCTCTTTGAAACTTCTTTATCATGCTAAGAGGAGCAGGAAAAAGCAAAAAATTTCAGAATTGCACCTTGCAATGCGGAGAAATTACTGTTTGTGCATTTACAATATTCATTGATTTTTGCCATTGAAAAACATGTTATTCATATACCAGAAATGTTTGAAGCTACTGACTGAATGAAAGGAGCTGGCACCTCACTCTCTTTGAATCTTCTTTATCATGCTAAGAGGAGCAGGAAAAAGCAAAAAATTTCAGAATTGCACCTTGCAATGCGGAGAAATTACTGTTTGTGCATTTACAATATTCATTGATTTTTGCCATTGAAAAACGTCCAGAAATGATTGAAGCTACTGACTGAATGAAAGGAGCTGGCATCTCACTCTCTTTGAATCTTCTTTATCATGCTAAGAGGAGCAGGAAAAAGCAAAAAATTTCAGAATTGCACCTTGCAATGCGGAGAAATTACTGTTTGTGCATTTACAATATTCATTGATTTTTGCCATTGAAAAACATGTTATTCATATACCAGAATTGTTTGAAGCTACTGACTGAATGAAAGGAGCTGGCACCTCACTCTCTTTGAATCTTCTTTATCATGCTAAGAGGAGCGGGAAAAAGCAAAAAATTTCAGAATTGCACCTTGCAATGCGGAGAAATTACTGTTTGTGCATTTATAATATTCAATGATTTTTGCCATTGAAAAACGTCCAGAAATGATTGAAGCTACTGACTGAACGAAAGGAGCTGGCATCTCACTCTCTTTGAATCTTCTTTATCATGCTAAGAGGAGCAGGAAAAAGCAAAAAATTTCAGAATTGCACCTTGCAATGCGGAGAAATTACTGTTTGTGCATTTACAATATTCATTGATTTTTGCCATTGAAAAACATCCAGAAATGATTGAAGCTACTGACTGAATGAAAGGAGCTGGCATCTCACTCTCTTTGAATCTTCTTTATCATGCTAAGAGGAGCAGGAAAAAGCAAAAAATTTCAGAATTGCACCTTGCAATGCGGAGAAATTACTGTTTGTGCATTTACAATATTCATTGATTTTTGCCATTGAAAAACATCATGTTATTCATATACCAGAAATGTTTGAAGCTACTGACTGAATGAAAGGAGCTGACATCTCACTCTCTTTGAATCTTCTTTACCATGCTAAGAGGAGCAGGAAAAAGCAAAAAATTTCAGAATTGCACCTTGCAATGCGGAGAAATTACTGTTTGTGCATTTACAATATTCATTGATTTTTGCCATTGAAAAACGTCCAGAAATGATTGAAGCTACTGACTGAATGAAAGGAGCTGGCATCTCACTCTCTTTGAATCTTCTTTATCATGCTAAGAGGAGCAGGAAAAAGCAAAAAATTTCAGAATTGCACCTTGCAATGCGGAGAAATTACTGTTTGTGCATTTACAATATTCATTGATTTTTGCCATTGAAAAACATGTTATTCATATACCAGAAATGTTTGAAGCTACTGACTGAATGAAAGGAGCTGGCACCTCACTCTCTTTGAATCTTCTTTATCATGCTAAGAGGAGCGGGAAAAAGCAAAAAATTTCAGAATTGCACCTTGCAATGCGGAGAAATTACTGTTTGTGCATTTACAATATTCATTGATTTTTGCCATTGAAAAACGTCCAGAAATGATTGAAGGTACTGACTGAATGAAAGGAGCTGGCATCTCACTCTCTTTGAATCTTCTTTATCATGCTAAGAGGAGCAGGAAAAAGCAAAAAATTTCAGAATTGCACCTTGCAATGCGGAGAAATTACTGTTTGTGCATTTACAATATTCATTGGTTTTTGCCATTGAAAAACGTCCAGAAATGATTGAAGCTACTGACTGAATGAAAGGAGCTGGCATCTCACTCTCTTTGAATCTTCTTTATCATGCTAAGAGGAGCAGGAAAAAGCAAAAAATTTCAGAATTGCACCTTGCAATGCGGAGAAATTACAGTTTGTGCATTTACAATATTCATTGATTTTTGCCATTGAAAAACATCCAGAAATGATTGAAGCTACTGACTGAATGAAAGGAGCTGGCATCTCACTCTCTTTGAATCTTCTTTATCATGCTAAGAGGAGCAGGAAAAAGCAAAAAATTTCAGAATTGCACCTTGCAATGCGGAGAAATTACTGTTTGTGCATTTACAATATTCATTGATTTTTGCCATTGAAAAACATCATGTTATTCATATACCAGAAGTGTTTGAAGCTACTGACTGAATGAAAGGAGCTGGCATCTCACTCTCTTTGAATCTTCTTTATCATGCTAAGAGGAGCAGGAAAAAGCAAAAAATTTCAGAATTGCACCTTGCAATGTGGAGAAATTACTGTTTGTGCATTTACAATATTCATTGATTTTTACCATTGAAAAACGTCCAGAAATGATTGAAGCTACTGACTGAATGAAAGTAGCTGGCATCTCACTCTCTTTGAATCTTCTTTATCATGCTAAGAGGAGCAGGAAAAAGCAAAAAATTTCAGACTTGCACCTTGCAATGCGGAGAAATTACTGTTTGTGCATTTACAATATTCATTGATTTTTGCCATTGAAAAACATCATGTTATTCATATACCAGAAATGTTTGAAGCTACTGACTGAATGAAAGGAGCTGGCATCTCACTCTCTTTGAATCTTCTTTATCATGCTAAGAGGAGCAGGAAAAAGCAAAAAATTTCAGAATTGCACCTTGCAATGCGGAGAAATTACTGTTTGTGCATTTACAATATTCATTGATTTTTGCCATTGAAAAACATCCAGAAATGATTGAAGCTACTGACTGAATGAAAGGAGCTGGCATCTCACTCTCTTTGAATCTTCTTTATCATGCTAAGAGGAGCAGGAAAAAGCAAAAAATTTCAGAATTGCACCTTGCAATGCGGAGAAATTACTGTTTGTGCATTTACAATATTCATTGATTTTTGCCATTGAAAAACATCATGTTATTCATATACCAGAAATGTTTGAAGCTACTGACTGAATGAAAGGAGCTGACATCTCACTCTCTTTGAATCTTCTTTATCATGCTAAGAGGAGCAGGAAAAAGCAAAAAATTTCAGAATTGCACCTTGCAATGCGGAGAAATTACTGTTTGTGCATTTACAATATTCATTGATTTTTGCCATTGAAAAACATCCAGAAATGATTGAAGCTACTGACTGAATGAAAGGAGCTGGCATCTCACTCTCTTTGAATCTTCTTTATCATGCTAAGAGGAGCAGGAAAAAGCAAAAAATTTCAGAATTGCACCTTGCAATGCGGAGAAATTACTGTTTGTGCATTTACAATATTCATTGATTTTTGCCATTGAAAAACATCATGTTATTCATATACCAGAAATGTTTGAAGCTACTGACTGAATGAAAGGAGCTGGCATCTCACTCTCTTTGAATCTTCTTTATCATGCTAAGAGGAGCAGGAAAAAGCAAAAAATTTCAGAATTGCACCTTGCAATGCGGAGAAATTACTGTTTGTGCATTTACAATATTCATTGATTTTTACCATTGAAAAACGTCCAGAAATGATTGAAGCTACTGACTGAATGAAAGTAGCTGGCATCTCACTCTCTTTGAATCTTCTTTATCATGCTAAGAGGAGCAGGAAAAAGCAAAAAATTTCAGACTTGCACCTTGCAATGCGGAGAAATTACTGTTTGTGCATTTACAATATTCATTGATTTTTGCCATTGAAAAACATCATGTTATTCATATACCAGAAATGTTTGAAGCTACTGACAATGAAAGGAGCTGGCATCTCACTCTCTTTGAATCTTCTTTATCATGCTAAGAGGAGCAGGAAAAAGCAAAAAATTTCAGAATTGCACCTTGCAATGCGGAGAAATTACTGTTTGTGCATTTACAATATTCATTGATTTTTGCCATTGAAAAACATCATGTTATTCATATACCAGAAATGATTGAAGCTACTGACTGAATGAAAGGAGCTGGCATCTCACTCTCTTTGAATCTTCTTTATCATGCTAAGAGGAGCAGGAAAAAGCAAAAAATTTCAGAATTGCACCTTGCAATGCGGAGAAATTACTGTTTGTGCATTTACAATATTCATTGATTTTTGCAATTGAAAAACATGTTATTCATATACCAGAAATGTTTGAAGCTACTGACTGAATGAAAGGAGCTGGCACCTCACTCTCTTTGAATCTTCTTTATCATGCTAAGAGGAGCGGGAAAAAGCAAAAAATTTCAGAATTGCACCTTGCAATGCGGAGAAATTACTGTTTGTGCATTTATAATATTCAATGATTTTTGCCATTGAAAAACGTCCAGAAATGATTGAAGCTACTGACTGAACGAAAGGAGCTGGCATCTCACTCTCTTTGAATCTTCTTTATCATGCTAAGAGGAGCAGGAAAAAGCAAAAAATTTCAGAATTGCACCTTGCAATGCGGAGAAATTACTGTTTGTGCATTTACAATATTCATTGATTTTTGCCATTGAAAAACATGTTATTCATATACCAGAAATGTTTGAAGCTACTGACTGAATGAAAGGAGCTGGCACCTCACTCTCTTTGAATCTTCTTTATCATGCTAAGAGGAGCGGGAAAAAGCAAAAAATTTCAGAATTGCACCTTGCAATGCGGAGAAATTACTGTTTGTGCATTTACAATATTCATTGATTTTTGCCATTGAAAAACGTCCAGAAATGATTGAAGGTACTGACTGAATGAAAGGAGCTGGCATCTCACTCTCTTTGAATCTTCTTTATCATGCTAAGAGGAGCAGGAAAAAGCAAAAAATTTCAGAATTGCACCTTGCAATGCGGAGAAATTACTGTTTGTGCATTTACAATATTCATTGGTTTTTGCCATTGAAAAACGTCCAGAAATGATTGAAGCTACTGACTGAATGAAAGGAGCTGGCATCTCACTCTCTTTGAATCTTCTTTATCATGCTAAGAGGAGCAGGAAAAAGCAAAAAATTTCAGAATTGCACCTTGCAATGCGGAGAAATTACAGTTTGTGCATTTACAATATTCATTGATTTTTGCCATTGAAAAACATCCAGAAATGATTGAAGCTACTGACTGAATGAAAGGAGCTGGCATCTCACTCTCTTTGAATCTTCTTTATCATGCTAAGAGGAGCAGGAAAAAGCAAAAAATTTCAGAATTGCACCTTGCAATGCGGAGAAATTACTTTTTGTGCATTTACAATATTCATTGATTTTTGCCATTGAAAAACATCATGTTATTCATATACCAGAAGTGTTTGAAGCTACTGACTGAATGAAAGGAGCTGGCATCTCACTCTCTTTGAATCTTCTTTATCATGCTAAGAGGAGCAGGAAAAAGCAAAAAATTTCAGAATTGCACCTTGCAATGTGGAGAAATTACTGTTTGTGCATTTACAATATTCATTGATTTTTACCATTGAAAAACGTCCAGAAATGATTGAAGCTACTGACTGAATGAAAGTAGCTGGCATCTCACTCTCTTTGAATCTTCTTTATCATGCTAAGAGGAGCAGGAAAAAGCAAAAAATTTCAGACTTGCACCTTGCAATGCGGAGAAATTACTGTTTGTGCATTTACAATATTCATTGATTTTTGCCATTGAAAAACATCATGTTATTCATATACCAGAAATGTTTGAAGCTACTGACTGAATGAAAGGAGCTGGCATCTCACTCTCTTTGAATCTTCTTTATCATGCTAAGAGGAGCAGGAAAAAGCAAAAAATTTCAGAATTGCACCTTGCAATGCGGAGAAATTACTGTTTGTGCATTTACAATATTCATTGATTTTTGCCATTGAAAAACATCCAGAAATGATTGAAGCTACTGACTGAATGAAAGGAGCTGGCATCTCACTCTCTTTGAATCTTCTTTATCATGCTAAGAGGAGCAGGAAAAAGCAAAAAATTTCAGAATTGCACCTTGCAATGCGGAGAAATTACTGTTTGTGCATTTACAATATTCATTGATTTTTGCCATTGAAAAACATCATGTTATTCATATACCAGAAATGTTTGAAGCTACTGACTGAATGAAAGGAGCTGACATCTCACTCTCTTTGAATCTTCTTTATCATGCTAAGAGGAGCAGGAAAAAGCAAAAAATTTCAGAATTGCACCTTGCAATGCGGAGAAATTACTGTTTGTGCATTTACAATATTCATTGATTTTTGCCATTGAAAAACATCCAGAAATGATTGAAGCTACTGACTGAATGAAAGGAGCTGGCATCTCACTCTCTTTGAATCTTCTTTATCATGCTAAGAGGAGCAGGAAAAAGCAAAAAATTTCAGAATTGCACCTTGCAATGCGGAGAAATTACTGTTTGTGCATTTACAATATTCATTGATTTTTGCCATTGAAAAACATCATGTTATTCATATACCAGAAATGTTTGAAGCTACTGACTGAATGAAAGGAGCTGGCATCTCACTCTCTTTGAATCTTCTTTATCATGCTAAGAGGAGCAGGAAAAAGCAAAAAATTTCAGAATTGCACCTTGCAATGCGGAGAAATTACTGTTTGTGCATTTACAATATTCATTGATTTTTACCATTGAAAAACGTCCCGAAATGATTGAAGCTACTGACTGAATGAAAGTAGCTGGCATCTCACTCTCTTTGAATCTTCTTTATCATGCTAAGAGGAGCAGGAAAAAGCAAAAAATTTCAGACTTGCACCTTGCAATGCGGAGAAATTACTGTTTGTGCATTTACAATATTCATTGATTTTTGCCATTGAAAAACATCATGTTATTCATATACCAGAAATGTTTGAAGCTACTGACTGAATGAAAGGAGCTGGCATCTCACTCTCTTTGAATCTTCTTTATCATGCTAAGAGGAGCAGGAAAAAGCAAAAAATTTCAGAATTGCACCTTGCAATGCGGAGAAATTACTGTTTGTGCATTTACAATATTCATTGATTTTTGCCATTGAAAAACATCATGTTATTCATATACCAGAAATGATTGAAGCTACTGACTGAATGAAAGGAGCTGGCATCTCACTCTCTTTGAATCTTCTTTATCATGCTAAGAGGAGCAGGAAAAAGTAAAAAATTTCAGAATTGCACCTTGCAATGCGGAGAAATTACTGTTTGTGCATTTATAATATTCAATGATTTTTGCCATTGAAAAACGTCCAGAAATGATTGAAGCTACTGACTGAACGAAAGGAGCTGGCATCTCACTCTCTTTGAATCTTCTTTATCATGCTAAGAGGAGCAGGAAAAAGCAAAAAATTTCAGAATTGCACCTTGCAATGCGGAGAAATTACTGTTTGTGCATTTACAATATTCATTGATTTTTGCCATTGAAAAACATCCAGAAATGATTGAAGCTACTGACTGAATGAAAGGAGCTGGCATCTCACTCTCTTTGAATCTTCTTTATCATGCTAAGAGGAGCAGGAAAAAGCAAAAAATTTCAGAATTGCACCTTGCAATGCGGAGAAATTACTGTTTGTGCATTTACAATATTCATTGATTTTTGCCATTGAAAAACATCATGTTATTCATATACCAGAAATGTTTGAAGCTACTGACTGAATGAAAGGAGCTGGCATCTCACTCTCTTTGAATCTTCTTTATCATGCTAAGAGGAGCAGGAAAAAGCAAAAAATTTCAGAATTGCACCTTGCAATGCGGAGAAATTACTGTTTGTGCATTTACAATATTCATTGATTTTTACCATTGAAAAACGTCCCGAAATGATTGAAGCTACTGACTGAATGAAAGTAGCTGGCATCTCACTCTCTTTGAATCTTCTTTATCATGCTAAGAGGAGCAGGAAAAAGCAAAAAATTTCAGACTTGCACCTTGCAATGCGGAGAAATTACTGTTTGTGCATTTACAATATTCATTGATTTTTGCCATTGAAAAACATCATGTTATTCATATACCAGAAATGTTTGAAGCTACTGACTGAATGAAAGGAGCTGGCATCTCACTCTCTTTGAATCTTCTTTATCATGCTAAGAGGAGCAGGAAAAAGCAAAAAATTTCAGAATTGCACCTTGCAATGCGGAGAAATTACTGTTTGTGCATTTACAATATTCATTGATTTTTGCCATTGAAAAACATCATGTTATTCATATACCAGAAATGATTGAAGCTACTGACTGAATGAAAGGAGCTGGCATCTCACACTCTTTGAATCTTCTTTATCATGCTAAGAGGAGCAGGAAAAAGTAAAAAATTTCAGAATTGCACCTTGCAATGCGGAGAAATTACTGTTTGTGCATTTATAATATTCAATGATTTTTGCCATTGAAAAACGTCCAGAAATGATTGAAGCTACTGACTGAACGAAAGGAGCTGGCATCTCACTCTCTTTGAATCTTCTTTATCATGCTAAGAGGAGCAGGAAAAAGCAAAAAATTTCAGAATTGCACCTTGCAATGCGGAGAAATTACTGTTTGTGCATTTACAATATTCATTGATTTTTGCCATTGAAAAACATCCAGAAATGATTGAAGCTACTGACTGAATGAAAGGAGCTGGCATCTCACTCTCTTTGAATCTTCTTTATCATGCTAAGAGGAGCAGGAAAAAGCAAAAAATTTCAGAATTGCACCTTGCAATGCGGAGAAATTACTGTTTGTGCATTTACAATATTCATTGATTTTTGCCATTGAAAAACATCATGTTATTCATATACCAGAAATGTTTGAAGCTACTGACTGAATGAAAGGAGCTGACATCTCACTCTCTTTGAATCTTCTTTATCATGCTAAGAGGAGCAGGAAAAAGCAAAAAATTTCAGAATTGCACCTTGCAATGCGGAGAAATTACTGTTTGTGCATTTACAATATTCATTGATTTTTGCCATTGAAAAACGTCCAGAAATGATTGAAGCTACTGACTGAATGAAAGGAGCTGGCATCTCACTCTCTTTGAATCTTCTTTATCATGCTAAGAGGAGCAGGAAAAAGCAAAAAATTTCAGAATTGCACCTTGCAATGCGGAGAAATTACTGTTTGTGCATTTACAATATTCATTGATTTTTGCCATTGAAAAACATGTTATTCATATACCAGAAATGTTTGAAGCTACTGACTGAATGAAAGGAGCTGGCACCTCACTCTCTTTGAATCTTCTTTATCATGCTAAGAGGAGCGGGAAAAAGCAAAAAATTTCAGAATTGCACCTTGCAATGCGGAGAAATTACTGTTTGTGCATTTATAATATTCAATGATTTTTGCCATTGAAAAACGTCCAGAAATGATTGAAGCTACTGACTGAACGAAAGGAGCTGGCATCTCACTCTCTTTGAATCTTCTTTATCATGCTAAGAGGAGCAGGAAAAAGCAAAAAATTTCAGAATTGCACCTTGCAATGCGGAGAAATTACTGTTTGTGCATTTACAATATTCATTGATTTTTGCCATTGAAAAATATCCAGAAATGATTGAAGCTACTGACTGAATGAAAGGAGCTGGCATCTCACTCTCTTTGAATCTTCTTTATCATGCTAAGAGGAGCAGGAAAAAGCAAAAAATTTCAGAATTGCACCTTGCAATGCGGAGAAATTACTGTTTGTGCATTTACAATATTCATTGATTTTTGCCATTGAAAAACATCATGTTATTCATATACCAGAAATGTTTGAAGCTACTGACTGAATGAAAGGAGCTGACATCTCACTCTCTTTGAATCTTCTTTACCATGCTAAGAGGAGCAGGAAAAAGCAAAAAATTTCAGAATTGCACCTTGCAATGCGGAGAAATTACTGTTTGTGCATTTACAATATTCATTGATTTTTGCCATTGAAAAACGTCCAGAAATGATTGAAGCTACTGACTGAATGAAAGGAGCTGGCATCTCACTCTCTTTGAATCTTCTTTATCATGCTAAGAGGAGCAGGAAAAAGCAAAAAATTTCAGAATTGCACCTTGCAATGCAGAGAAATTACTGTTTGTGCATTTACAATATTCATTGATTTTTGCCATTGAAAAACATGTTATTCATATACCAGAAATGTTTGAAGCTACTGACTGAATGAAAGGAGCTGGCACCTCACTCTCTTTGAATCTTCTTTATCATGCTAAGAGGAGCGGGAAAAAGCAAAAAATTTCAGAATTGCACCTTGCAATGCGGAGAAATTACTGTTTGTGCATTTACAATATTCATTGATTTTTGCCATTGAAAAACGTCCAGAAATGATTGAAGGTACTGACTGAATGAAAGGAGCTGGCATCTCACTCTCTTTGAATCTTCTTTATCATGCTAAGAGGAGCAGGAAAAAGCAAAAAATTTCAGAATTGCACCTTGCAATGCGGAGAAATTACTGTTTGTGCATTTACAATATTCATTGGTTTTTGCCATTGAAAAACGTCCAGAAATGATTGAAGCTACTGACTGAATGAAAGGAGCTGGCATCTCACTCTCTTTGAATCTTCTTTATCATGCTAAGAGGAGCAGGAAAAAGCAAAAAATTTCAGAATTGCACCTTGCAATGCGGAGAAATTACAGTTTGTGCATTTACAATATTCATTGATTTTTGCCATTGAAAAACATCCAGAAATGATTGAAGCTACTGACTGAATGAAAGGAGCTGGCATCTCACTCTCTTTGAATCTTCTTTATCATGCTAAGAGGAGCAGGAAAAAGCAAAAAATTTCAGAATTGCACCTTGCAATGCGGAGAAATTACTGTTTGTGCATTTACAATATTCATTGATTTTTGCCATTGAAAAACATCATGTTATTCATATACCAGAAGTGTTTGAAGCTACTGACTGAATGAAAGGAGCTGGCATCTCACTCTCTTTGAATCTTCTTTATCATGCTAAGAGGAGCAGGAAAAAGCAAAAAATTTCAGAATTGCACCTTGCAATGTGGAGAAATTACTGTTTGTGCATTTACAATATTCATTGATTTTTACCATTGAAAAACGTCCAGAAATGATTGAAGCTACTGACTGAATGAAAGTAGCTGGCATCTCACTCTCTTTGAATCTTCTTTATCATGCTAAGAGGAGCAGGAAAAAAGCAAAAAATTTCAGACTTGCACCTTGCAATGCGGAGAAATTACTGTTTGTGCATTTACAATATTCATTGATTTTTGCCATTGAAAAACATCATGTTATTCATATACCAGAAATGTTTGAAGCTACTGACTGAATGAAAGGAGCTGGCATCTCACTCTCTTTGAATCTTCTTTATCATGCTAAGAGGAGCAGGAAAAAGCAAAAAATTTCAGAATTGCACCTTGCAATGCGGAGAAATTACTGTTTGTGCATTTACAATATTCATTGATTTTTGCCATTGAAAAACATCCAGAAATGATTGAAGCTACTGACTGAATGAAAGGAGCTGGCATCTCACTCTCTTTGAATCTTCTTTATCATGCTAAGAGGAGCAGGAAAAAGCAAAAAATTTCAGAATTGCACCTTGCAATGCGGAGAAATTACTGTTTGTGCATTTACAATATTCATTGATTTTTACCATTGAAAAACGTCCAGAAATGATTGAAGCTACTGACTGAATGAAAGTAGCTGGCATCTCACTCTCTTTGAATCTTCTTTATCATGCTAAGAGGAGCAGGAAAAAGCAAAAAATTTCAGACTTGCACCTTGCAATGCGGAGAAATTACTGTTTGTGCATTTACAATATTCATTGATTTTTGCCATTGAAAAACATCATGTTATTCATATACCAGAAATGTTTGAAGCTACTGACTGAATGAAAGGAGCTGGCATCTCACTCTCTTTGAATCTTCTTTATCATGCTAAGAGGAGCAGGAAAAAGCAAAAAATTTCAGAATTGCACCTTGCAATGCGGAGAAATTACTGTTTGTGCATTTACAATATTCATTGATTTTTGCCATTGAAAAACATCATGTTATTCATATACCAGAAATGATTGAAGCTACTGACTGAATGAAAGGAGCTGGCATCTCACTCTCTTTGAATCTTCTTTATCATGCTAAGAGGAGCAGGAAAAAGTAAAAAATTTCAGAATTGCACCTTGCAATGCGGAGAAATTACTGTTTGTGCATTTATAATATTCAATGATTTTTGCCATTGAAAAACGTCCAGAAATGATTGAAGCTACTGACTGAACGAAAGGAGCTGGCATCTCACTCTCTTTGAATCTTCTTTATCATGCTAAGAGGAGCAGGAAAAAGCAAAAAATTTCAGAATTGCACCTTGCAATGCGGAGAAATTACTGTTTGTGCATTTACAATATTCATTGATTTTTGCCATTGAAAAACATCCAGAAATGATTGAAGCTACTGACTGAATGAAAGGAGCTGGCATCTCACTCTCTTTGAATCTTCTTTATCATGCTAAGAGGAGCAGGAAAAAGCAAAAAATTTCAGAATTGCACCTTGCAATGCGGAGAAATTACTGTTTGTGCATTTACAATATTCATTGATTTTTGCCATTGAAAAACATCATGTTATTCATATACCAGAAATGTTTGAAGCTACTGACTGAATGAAAGGAGCTGACATCTCACTCTCTTTGAATCTTCTTTATCATGCTAAGAGGAGCAGGAAAAAGCAAAAAATTTCAGAATTGCACCTTGCAATGCGGAGAAATTACTGTTTGTGCATTTACAATATTCATTGATTTTTGCCATTGAAAAACGTCCAGAAATGATTGAAGCTACTGACTGAATGAAAGGAGCTGGCATCTCACTCTCTTTGAATCTTCTTTATCATGCTAAGAGGAGCAGGAAAAAGCAAAAAATTTCAGAATTGCACCTTGCAATGCGGAGAAATTACTGTTTGTGCATTTACAATATTCATTGATTTTTGCCATTGAAAAACATGTTATTCATATACCAGAAATGTTTGAAGCTACTGACTGAATGAAAGGAGCTGGCACCTCACTCTCTTTGAATCTTCTTTATCATGCTAAGAGGAGCGGGAAAAAGCAAAAAATTTCAGAATTGCACCTTGCAATGCGGAGAAATTACTGTTTGTGCATTTATAATATTCAATGATTTTTGCCATTGAAAAACGTCCAGAAATGATTGAAGCTACTGACTGAACGAAAGGAGCTGGCATCTCACTCTCTTTGAATCTTCTTTATCATGCTAAGAGGAGCAGGAAAAAGCAAAAAATTTCAGAATTGCACCTTGCAATGCGGAGAAATTACTGTTTGTGCATTTACAATATTCATTGATTTTTGCCATTGAAAAACATCCAGAAATGATTGAAGCTACTGACTGAATGAAAGGAGCTGGCATCTCACTCTCTTTGAATCTTCTTTATCATGCTAAGAGGAGCAGGAAAAAGCAAAAAATTTCAGAATTGCACCTTGCAATGCGGAGAAATTACTGTTTGTGCATTTACAATATTCATTGATTTTTGCCATTGAAAAACATCATGTTATTCATATACCAGAAATGTTTGAAGCTACTGACTGAATGAAAGGAGCTGACATCTCACTCTCTTTGAATCTTCTTTACCATGCTAAGAGGAGCAGGAAAAAGCAAAAAATTTCAGAATTGCACCTTGCAATGCGGAGAAATTACTGTTTGTGCATTTACAATATTCATTGATTTTTGCCATTGAAAAACGTCCAGAAATGATTGAAGCTACTGACTGAATGAAAGGAGCTGGCATCTCACTCTCTTTGAATCTTCTTTATCATGCTAAGAGGAGCAGGAAAAAGCATAAAATTTCAGAATTGCACCTTGCAATGCGGAGAAATTACTGTTTGTGCATTTACAATATTCATTGATTTTTGCCATTGAAAAACATGTTATTCATATACCAGAAATGTTTGAAGCTACTGACTGAATGAAAGGAGCTGGCACCTCACTCTCTTTGAATCTTCTTTATCATGCTAAGAGGAGCGGGAAAAAGCAAAAAAATTCAGAATTGCACCTTGCAATGCGGAGAAATTACTGTTTGTGCATTTACAATATTCATTGATTTTTGCCATTGAAAAACGTCCAGAAATGATTGAAGGTACTGACTGAATGAAAGGAGCTGGCATCTCACTCTCTTTGAATCTTCTTTATCATGCTAAGAGGAGCAGGAAAAAGCAAAAAATTTCAGAATTGCACCTTGCAATGCGGAGAAATTACTGTTTGTGCATTTACAATATTCATTGGTTTTTGCCATTGAAAAACGTCCAGAAATGATTGAAGCTACTGACTGAATGAAAGGAGCTGGCATCTCACTCTCTTTGAATCTTCTTTATCATGCTAAGAGGAGCAGGAAAAAGCAAAAAATTTCAGAATTGCACCTTGCAATGCGGAGAAATTACAGTTTGTGCATTTACAATATTCATTGATTTTTGCCATTGAAAAACATCCAGAAATGATTGAAGCTACTGACTGAATGAAAGGAGCTGGCATCTCACTCTCTTTGAATCTTCTTTATCATGCTAAGAGGAGCAGGAAAAAGCAAAAAATTTCAGAATTGCACCTTGCAATGCGGAGAAATTACTGTTTGTGCATTTACAATATTCATTGATTTTTGCCATTGAAAAACATCATGTTATTCATATACCAGAAGTGTTTGAAGCTACTGACTGAATGAAAGGAGCTGGCATCTCACTCTCTTTGAATCTTCTTTATCATGCTAAGAGGAGCAGGAAAAAGCAAAAAATTTCAGAATTGCACCTTGCAATGTGGAGAAATTACTGTTTGTGCATTTACAATATTCATTGATTTTTACCATTGAAAAACGTCCAGAAATGATTGAAGCTACTGACTGAATGAAAGTAGCTGGCATCTCACTCTCTTTGAATCTTCTTTATCATGCTAAGAGGAGCAGGAAAAAAGCAAAAAATTTCAGACTTGCACCTTGCAATGCGGAGAAATTACTGTTTGTGCATTTACAATATTCATTGATTTTTGCCATTGAAAAACATCATGTTATTCATATACCAGAAATGTTTGAAGCTACTGACTGAATGAAAGGAGCTGGCATCTCACTCTCTTTGAATCTTCTTTATCATGCTAAGAGGAGCAGGAAAAAGCAAAAAATTTCAGAATTGCACCTTGCAATGCGGAGAAATTACTGTTTGTGCATTTACAATATTCATTGATTTTTGCCATTGAAAAACATCCAGAAATGATTGAAGCTACTGACTGAATGAAAGGAGCTGGCATCTCACTCTCTTTGAATCTTCTTTATCATGCTAAGAGGAGCAGGAAAAAGCAAAAAATTTCAGAATTGCACCTTGCAATGCGGAGAAATTACTGTTTGTGCATTTACAATATTCATTGATTTTTGCCATTGAAAAACATCATGTTATTCATATACCAGAAATGTTTGAAGCTACTGACTGAATGAAAGGAGCTGACATCTCACTCTCTTTGAATCTTCTTTATCATGCTAAGAGGAGCAGGAAAAAGCAAAAAATTTCAGAATTGCAACTTGCAATGCGGAGAAATTACTGTTTGTGCATTTACAATATTCATTGATTTTTGCCATTGAAAAACATCCAGAAATGATTGAAGCTACTGACTGAATGAAAGGAGCTGGCATCTCACTCTCTTTGAATCTTCTTTATCATGCTAAGAGGAGCAGGAAAAAGCAAAAAATTTCAGAATTGCACCTTGCAATGCGGAGAAATTACTGTTTGTGCATTTACAATATTCATTGATTTTTGCCATTGAAAAACATCATGTTATTCATATACCAGAAATGTTTGAAGCTACTGACTGAATGAAAGGAGCTGGCATCTCACTCTCTTTGAATCTTCTTTATCATGCTAAGAGGAGCAGGAAAAAGCAAAAAATTTCAGAATTGCACCTTGCAATGCGGAGAAATTACTGTTTGTGCATTTACAATATTCATTGATTTTTGCCATTGAAAAACATCATGTTATTCATATACCAGAAATGTTTGAAGCTACTGACTGAATGAAAGGAGCTGGCATCTCACTCTCTTTGAATCTTCTTTATCATGCTAAGAGGAGCAGGAAAAAGCAAAAAATTTCAGAATTGCACCTTGCAATGTGGAGAAATTACTGTTTGTGCATTTACAATATTCATTGATTTTTACCATTGAAAAACGTCCAGAAATGATTGAAGCTACTGACTGAATGAAAGTAACTGGCATCTCACTCTCTTTGAATCTTCTTTATCATGCTAAGAGGAGCAGGAAAAAGCAAAAAATTTCAGACTTGCACCTTGCAATGCGGAGAAATTACTGTTTGTGCATTTACAATATTCATTGATTTTTGCCATTGAAAAACATGTTATTCATATACCAGAAATGTTTGAAGCTACTGACTGAATGAAAGGAGCTGGCATCTCACTCTCTTTGAATCTTCTTTATCATGCTAAGAGGAGCAGGAAAAAGCAAAAAATTTCAGAATTGCACCTTGCAATGCGGAGAAATTACTGTTTGTGCATTTACAATATTCATTGATTTTTGCCATTGAAAAACGTCCAGAAATGACTGAAGCTACTGACTGAATGAAAGGAGCTGGCATCTCACTCTCTTGGAATCTTCTTTATCATGCTAAGAGGAGCAGGAAAAAGCAAAAAATTTCAGAATTGCACCTGGCAATGCGGAGAAATTACTGTTTGTGCATTTACAATATTCATTGATTTTTGCCATTGAAAAACGTCCAGAAATGATTGAAGCTACTGACTTAATGAAAGGAGCTGGCATCTCACTCTCTTTGAATCTTTATCATGCTAAGAGGAGCAGGAAAAATCAAAAAATTTCAGAATTGCACCTTGCAATGCGGAGAAATTACTGTTTGTGCATTTACAATATTCATTGATTTTTGCCATTGAAAAACATGTTATTCATATACCAGAAATGTTTGAAGCTACTGACTGAATGAAAGGAGCTGGCACCTCACTCTCTTTGAATCTTCTTTATCATGCTAAGAGGAGCGGGAAAAAGCAAAAAATTTCAGAATTGCACCTTGCAATGCGGAGAAATTACTGTTTGTGCATTTACAATATTCATTGATTTTTGCCATTGAAAAACGTCCAGAAATGATTGAAGGTACTGACTGAATGAAAGGAGCTGGCATCTCACTCTCTTTGAATCTTCTTTATGATGCTAAGAGGAGCAGGAAAAAGCAAAAAATTTCAGAATTGCACCTTGCAATGCGGAGAAATTACTGTTTGTGCATTTACAATATTCATTGATTTTTGCCACTGAAAAACGTCCAGAAATGATTGAAGCTACTGACTGAATGAAAGGAGCTGGCATCTCACTCTCTTTGAATCTTCTTTATCATGCTAAGAGGAGCAGGAAAAAGCAAAAAATTTCAGAATTGCACCTTGCAATGCGGAGAAATTACAGTTTGTGCATTTACAATATTCATTGATTTTTGCCATTGAAAAACATCCAGAAATGATTGAAGCTACTGACTGAATGAAAGGAGCTGGCATCTCACTCTCTTTGAATCTTCTTTATCATGCTAAGAGGAGCAGGAAAAAGCAAAAAATTTCAGAATTGCACCTTGCAATGCGGAGAAATTACTGTTTGTGCATTTACAATATTCATTGATTTTTGCCATTGAAAAACATCATGTTATTCATATACCAGAAATGTTTGAAGCTACTGACTGAATGAAAGGAGCTGGCATCTCACTCTCTTTGAATCTTCTTTATCATGCTAAGAGGAGCAGGAAAAAGCAAAAAATTTCAGAATTGCACCTTGCAATGTGGAGAAATTACTGTTTGTGCATTTACAATATTCATTGATTTTTACCATTGAAAAACGTCCAGAAATGATTGAAGCTACTGACTGAATGAAAGTAGCTGGCATCTCACTCTCTTTGAATCTTCTTTATCATGCTAAGAGGAGCAGGAAAAAGCAAAAAATTTCAGACTTGCACCTTGCAATGCGGAGAAATTACTGTTTGTGCATTTACAATATTCATTGATTTTTGCCATTGAAAAACATCATGTTATTCATATACCAGAAATGTTTGAAGCTACTGACTGAATGAAAGGAGCTGGCATCTCACTCTCTTTGAATCTTCTTTATCATGCTAAGAGGAGCAGGAAAAAGCAAAAAATTTCAGAATTGCACCTTGCAATGCGGAGAAATTACTGTTTGTGCATTTACAATATTCATTGATTTTTGCCATTGAAAAACATCATGTTATTCATATACCAGAAATGTTTGAAGCTACTGACTGAATGAAAAGAGCTGGCATCTCACTCTCTTTGAATCTTCTTTATCATGCTAAGAGGAGCAGGAAAAAGCAAAAAATTTCAGAATTGCACCTTGCAATGCGGAGAAATTACTGTTTGTGCTTTTACAATATTCATTGATTTTTGCCATTGAAAAACGTCCAGAAATGATTGAAGCTACTGACTGAATGAAAGGAGCTGGCATCTCACTCTCTTTGAATCTTCTTTATCATGCTAAGAGGAGCAGGAAAAAGCAAAAAATTTCAGAATTGCACCTTGCAATGCGGAGAAATTACTGTTTGTGCATTTACAATATTCATTGATTTTTGCCATTGAAAAACATGTTATTCATATACCAGAAATGTTTGAAGCTACTGACTGAATGAAAGGAGCTGGCACCTCACTCTCTTTGAATCTTCTTTATCATGCTAAGAGGAGCGGGAAAAAGCAAAAAATTTCAGAATTGCACCTTGCAATGCGGAGAAATTACTGTTTGTGCATTTACAATATTCATTGATTTTTGCCATTGAAAAACGTCCAGAAATGATTGAAGGTACTGACTGAATGAAAGGAGCTGGCATCTCACTCTCTTTGAATCTTCTTTATGATGCTAAGAGGAGCAGGAAAAAGCAAAAAATTTCAGAATTGCACCTTGCAATGCGGAGAAATTACTGTTTGTGCATTTACAATATTCATTGATTTTTGCCACTGAAAAACGTCCAGAAATGATTGAAGCTACTGACTGAATGAAAGGAGCTGGCATCTCACTCTCTTTGAATCTTCTTTATCATGCTAAGAGGAGCAGGAAAAAGCAAAAAATTTCAGAATTGCACCTTGCAATGCGGAGAAATTACAGTTTGTGCATTTACAATATTCATTGATTTTTGCCATTGAAAAACATCCAGAAATGATTGAAGCTACTGACTGAATGAAAGGAGCTGGCATCTCACTCTCTTTGAATCTTCTTTATCATGCTAAGAGGAGCAGGAAAAAGCAAAAAATTTCAGAATTGCACCTTGCAATGCGGAGAAATTACTGTTTGTGCATTTACAATATTCATTGATTTTTGCCATTGAAAAACATCATGTTATTCATATACCAGAAATGTTTGAAGCTACTGACTGAATGAAAGGAGCTGGCATCTCACTCTCTTTGAATCTTCTTTATCATGCTAAGAGGAGCAGGAAAAAGCAAAAAATTTCAGAATTGCACCTTGCAATGTGGAGAAATTACTGTTTGTGCATTTACAATATTCATTGATTTTTACCATTGAAAAACGTCCAGAAATGATTGAAGCTACTGACTGAATGAAAGTAGCTGGCATCTCACTCTCTTTGAATCTTCTTTATCATGCTAAGAGGAGCAGGAAAAAGCAAAAAATTTCAGACTTGCACCTTGCAATGCGGAGAAATTACTGTTTGTGCATTTACAATATTCATTGATTTTTGCCATTGAAAAACATCATGTTATTCATATACCAGAAATGTTTGAAGCTACTGACTGAATGAAAGGAGCTGGCATCTCACTCTCTTTGAATCTTCTTTATCATGCTAAGAGGAGCAGGAAAAAGCAAAAAATTTCAGAATTGCACCTTGCAATGCGGAGAAATTACTGTTTGTGCATTTACAATATTCATTGATTTTTGCCATTGAAAAACATCATGTTATTCATATACCAGAAATGTTTGAAGCTACTGACTGAATGAAAAGAGCTGGCATCTCACTCTCTTTGAATCTTCTTTATCATGCTAAGAGGAGCAGGAAAAAGCAAAAAATTTCAGAATTGCACCTTGCAATGCGGAGAAATTACTGTTTGTGCTTTTACAATATTCATTGATTTTTGCCATTGAAAAACGTCCAGAAATGATTGAAGCTACTGACTGAATGAAAGGAGCTGGCATCTCACTCTCTTTGAATCTTCTTTATCATGCTAAGAGGAGCAGGAAAAAGCAAAAAATTTCAGAATTGCACCTTGCAATGCGGAGAAATTACTGTTTGTGCATTTACAATATTCATTGATTTTTGCCATTGAAAAACATGTTATTCATATACCAGAAATGTTTGAAGCTACTGACTGAATGAAAGGAGCTGGCACCTCACTCTCTTTGAATCTTCTTTATCATGCTAAGAGGAGCGGGAAAAAGCAAAAAATTTCAGAATTGCACCTTGCAATGCGGAGAAATTACTGTTTGTGCATTTACAATATTCATTGATTTTTGCCATTGAAAAACATCATGTTATTCATATACCAGAAATGTTTGAAGCTACTGACTGAATGAAAGGAGCTGACATCTCACTCTCTTTGAATCTTCTTTACCATGCTAAGAGGAGCAGGAAAAAGCAAAAAATTTCAGAATTGCACCTTGCAATGCGGAGAAATTACTGTTTGTGCATTTACAATATTCATTGATTTTTGCCATTGAAAAACGTCCAGAAATGATTGAAGCTACTGACTGAATGAAAGGAGCTGGCATCTCACTCTCTTTGAATCTTCTTTATCATGCTAAGAGGAGCAGGAAAAAGCAAAAAATTTCAGAATTGCACCTTGCAATGCGGAGAAATTACTGTTTGTGCATTTACAATATTCATTGATTTTTGCCATTGAAAAACATGTTATTCATATACCAGAAATGTTTGAAGCTACTGACTGAATGAAAGGAGCTGGCACCTCACTCTCTTTGAATCTTCTTTATCATGCTAAGAGGAGCGGGAAAAAGCAAAAAAATTCAGAATTGCACCTTGCAATGCGGAGAAATTACTGTTTGTGCATTTACAATATTCATTGATTTTTGCCATTGAAAAACGTCCAGAAATGATTGAAGGTACTGACTGAATGAAAGGAGCTGGCATCTCACTCTCTTTGAATCTTCTTTATCATGCTAAGAGGAGCAGGAAAAAGCAAAAAATTTCAGAATTGCACCTTGCAATGCGGAGAAATTACTGTTTGTGCATTTACAATATTCATTGGTTTTTGCCATTGAAAAACGTCCAGAAATGATTGAAGCTACTGACTGAATGAAAGGAGCTGGCATCTCACTCTCTTTGAATCTTCTTTATCATGCTAAGAGGAGCAGGAAAAAGCAAAAAATTTCAGAATTGCACCTTGCAATGCGGAGAAATTACAGTTTGTGCATTTACAATATTCATTGATTTTTGCCATTGAAAAACATCCAGAAATGATTGAAGCTACTGACTGAATGAAAGGAGCTGGCATCTCACTCTCTTTGAATCTTCTTTATCATGCTAAGAGGAGCAGGAAAAAGCAAAAAATTTCAGAATTGCACCTTGCAATGCGGAGAAATTACTGTTTGTGCATTTACAATATTCATTGATTTTTGCCATTGAAAAACATCATGTTATTCATATACCAGAAGTGTTTGAAGCTACTGACTGAATGAAAGGAGCTGGCATCTCACTCTCTTTGAATCTTCTTTATCATGCTAAGAGGAGCAGGAAAAAGCAAAAAATTTCAGAATTGCACCTTGCAATGTGGAGAAATTACTGTTTGTGCATTTACAATATTCATTGATTTTTACCATTGAAAAACGTCCAGAAATGATTGAAGCTACTGACTGAATGAAAGTAGCTGGCATCTCACTCTCTTTGAATCTTCTTTATCATGCTAAGAGGAGCAGGAAAAAAGCAAAAAATTTCAGACTTGCACCTTGCAATGCGGAGAAATTACTGTTTGTGCATTTACAATATTCATTGATTTTTGCCATTGAAAAACATCATGTTATTCATATACCAGAAATGTTTGAAGCTACTGACTGAATGAAAGGAGCTGGCATCTCACTCTCTTTGAATCTTCTTTATCATGCTAAGAGGAGCAGGAAAAAGCAAAAAATTTCAGAATTGCACCTTGCAATGCGGAGAAATTACTGTTTGTGCATTTACAATATTCATTGATTTTTGCCATTGAAAAACATCCAGAAATGATTGAAGCTACTGACTGAATGAAAGGAGCTGGCATCTCACTCTCTTTGAATCTTCTTTATCATGCTAAGAGGAGCAGGAAAAAGCAAAAAATTTCAGAATTGCACCTTGCAATGCGGAGAAATTACTGTTTGTGCATTTACAATATTCATTGATTTTTGCCATTGAAAAACATCATGTTATTCATATACCAGAAATGTTTGAAGCTACTGACTGAATGAAAGGAGCTGGCATCTCACTCTCTTTGAATCTTCTTTATCATGCTAAGAGGAGCAGGAAAAAGCAAAAAATTTCAGAATTGCACCTTGCAATGCGGAGAAATTACTGTTTGTGCATTTACAATATTCATTGATTTTTGCCATTGAAAAACATCATGTTATTCATATACCAGAAATGTTTGAAGCTACTGACTGAATGAAAGGAGCTGGCATCTCACTCTCTTTGAATCTTCTTTATCATGCTAAGAGGAGCAGGAAAAAGCAAAAAATTTCAGAATTGCACCTTGCAATGTGGAGAAATTACTGTTTGTGCATTTACAATATTCATTGATTTTTACCATTGAAAAACGTCCAGAAATGATTGAAGCTACTGACTGAATGAAAGTAACTGGCATCTCACTCTCTTTGAATCTTCTTTATCATGCTAAGAGGAGCAGGAAAAAGCAAAAAATTTCAGACTTGCACCTTGCAATGCGGAGAAATTACTGTTTGTGCATTTACAATATTCATTGATTTTTGCCATTGAAAAACATGTTATTCATATACCAGAAATGTTTGAAGCTACTGACTGAATGAAAGGAGCTGGCATCTCACTCTCTTTGAATCTTCTTTATCATGCTAAGAGGAGCAGGAAAAAGCAAAAAATTTCAGAATTGCACCTTGCAATGCGGAGAAATTACTGTTTGTGCATTTACAATATTCATTGATTTTTGCCATTGAAAAACGTCCAGAAATGATTGAAGCTACTGACTGAATGAAAGGAGCTGGCATCTCACTCTCTTGGAATCTTCTTTATCATGCTAAGAGGAGCAGGAAAAAGCAAAAAATTTCAGAATTGCACCTTGCAATGCGGAGAAATTACTGTTTGTGCATTTACAATATTCATTGATTTTTGCCATTGAAAAACGTCCAGAAATGATTGAAGCTACTGACTGAATGAAAGGAGCTGGCATCTCACTCTCTTTGAATCTTTATCATGCTAAGAGGAGCAGGAAAAATCAAAAAATTTCAGAATTGCACCTTGCAATGCGGAGAAATTACTGTTTGTGCATTTACAATATTCATTGATTTTTGCCATTGAAAAACATGTTATTCATATACCAGAAATGTTTGAAGCTACTGACTGAATGAAAGGAGCTGGCACCTCACTCTCTTTGAATCTTCTTTATCATGCTAAGAGGAGCGGGAAAAAGCAAAAAATTTCAGAATTGCACCTTGCAATGCGGAGAAATTACTGTTTGTGCATTTACAATATTCATTGATTTTTGCCATTGAAAAACGTCCAGAAATGATTGAAGGTACTGACTGAATGAAAGGAGCTGGCATCTCACTCTCTTTGAATCTTCTTTATGATGCTAAGAGGAGCAGGAAAAAGCAAAAAATTTCAGAATTGCACCTTGCAATGCGGAGAAATTACTGTTTGTGCATTTACAATATTCATTGATTTTTGCCACTGAAAAACGTCCAGAAATGATTGAAGCTACTGACTGAATGAAAGGAGCTGGCATCTCACTCTCTTTGAATCTTCTTTATCATGCTAAGAGGAGCAGGAAAAAGCAAAAAATTTCAGAATTGCACCTTGCAATGCGGAGAAATTACAGTTTGTGCATTTACAATATTCATTGATTTTTGCCATTGAAAAACATCCAGAAATGATTGAAGCTACTGACTGAATGAAAGGAGCTGGCATCTCACTCTCTTTGAATCTTCTTTATCATGCTAAGAGGAGCAGGAAAAAGCAAAAAATTTCAGAATTGCACCTTGCAATGCGGAGAAATTACTGTTTGTGCATTTACAATATTCATTGATTTTTGCCATTGAAAAACATCATGTTATTCATATACCAGAAATGTTTGAAGCTACTGACTGAATGAAAGGAGCTGGCATCTCACTCTCTTTGAATCTTCTTTATCATGCTAAGAGGAGCAGGAAAAAGCAAAAAATTTCAGAATTGCACCTTGCAATGTGGAGAAATTACTGTTTGTGCATTTACAATATTCATTGATTTTTACCATTGAAAAACGTCCAGAAATGATGGAAGCTACTGACTGAATGAAAGTAGCTGGCATCTCACTCTCTTTGAATCTTCTTTATCATGCTAAGAGGAGCAGGAAAAAGCAAAAAATTTCAGACTTGCACCTTGCAATGCGGAGAAATTACTGTTTGTGCATTTACAATATTCATTGATTTTTGCCATTGAAAAACATCATGTTATTCATATACCAGAAATGTGTGAAGCTACTGACTGAATGAAAGGAGCTGGCATCTCACTCTCTTTGAATCTTCTTTATCATGCTAAGAGGAGCAGGAAAAAGCAAAAAATTTCAGAATTGCACCTTGCAATGCGGAGAAATTACTGTTTGTGCATTTACAATATTCATTGATTTTTGCCATTGAAAAACATCATGTTATTCATATACCAGAAATGTTTGAAGCTACTGACTGAATGAAAGGAGCTGGCATCTCACTCTGAATCTTCTTTATCATGCTAAGAGGAGCAGGAAAAAGCAAAAAATTTCAGAATTGCACCTTGCAATGCGGAGAAATTACTGTTTGTGCTTTTACAATATTCATTGATTTTTGCCATTGAAAAACGTCCAGAAATGATTGAAGCTACTGACTGAATGAAAGGAGCTGGCATCTCACTCTCTTTGAATCTTCTTTATCATGCTAAGAGGAGCAGGAAAAATCAAAAAATTTCAGAATTGCACCTTGCAATGCGGAGAAATTACTGTTTGTGCATTTACAATATTCATTGATTTTTGCCATTGAAAAACATCATGTTATTCATATACCAGAAATGTTTGAAGCTACTGACTGAATGAAAGGAGCTGGCATCTCACTCTCTTTGAATCTTCTTTATCATGCTAAGAGGAGCAGGAAAAAGCAAAAAATTTCAGAATTGCACCTTGCAATGCGGAGAAATTACTGTTTGTGCATTTACAATATTCATTGATTTTTGCCATTGAAAAACATCCAGAAATGATTGAAGCTACTGACTGAATGAAAGGAGCTGGCATCTCACTCTCTTTGAATCTTCTTTATCATGCTAAGAGGAGCAGGAAAAAGCAAAAAATTTCAGAATTGCACCTTGCAATGCGGAGAAATTACTGTTTGTGCATTTACAATATTCATTGATTTTTGCCATTGAAAAACATCATGTTATTCATATACCAGAAATGTTTGAAGCTACTGACTGAATGAAAGGAGCTGACATCTCACTCTCTTTGAATCTTCTTTATCATGCTAAGAGGAGCAGGAAAAAGCAAAAAATTTCAGAATTGCAACTTGCAATGCGGAGAAATTACTGTTTGTGCATTTACAATATTCATTGATTTTTGCCATTGAAAAACATCCAGAAATGATTGAAGCTACTGACTGAATGAAAGGAGCTGGCATCTCACTCTCTTTGAATCTTCTTTATCATGCTAAGAGGAGCAGGAAAAAGCAAAAAATTTCAGAATTGCACCTTGCAATGCGGAGAAATTACTGTTTGTGCATTTACAATATTCATTGATTTTTGCCATTGAAAAACATCATGTTATTCATATACCAGAAATGTTTGAAGCTACTGACTGAATGAAAGGAGCTGGCATCTCACTCTCTTTGAATCTTCTTTATCATGCTAAGAGGAGCAGGAAAAAGCAAAAAATTTCAGAATTGCACCTTGCAATGCGGAGAAATTACTGTTTGTGCATTTACAATATTCATTGATTTTTGCCATTGAAAAACATCATGTTATTCATATACCAGAAATGTTTGAAGCTACTGACTGAATGAAAGGAGCTGGCATCTCACTCTCTTTGAATCTTCTTTATCATGCTAAGAGGAGCAGGAAAAAGCAAAAAATTTCAGAATTGCACCTTGCAATGTGGAGAAATTACTGTTTGTGCATTTACAATATTCATTGATTTTTACCATTGAAAAACGTCCAGAAATGATTGAAGCTACTGACTGAATGAAAGTAACTGGCATCTCACTCTCTTTGAATCTTCTTTATCATGCTAAGAGGAGCAGGAAAAAGCAAAAAATTTCAGACTTGCACCTTGCAATGCGGAGAAATTACTGTTTGTGCATTTACAATATTCATTGATTTTTGCCATTGAAAAACATGTTATTCATATACCAGAAATGTTTGAAGCTACTGACTGAATGAAAGGAGCTGGCATCTCACTCTCTTTGAATCTTCTTTATCATGCTAAGAGGAGCAGGAAAAAGCAAAAAATTTCAGAATTGCACCTTGCAATGCGGAGAAATTACTGTTTGTGCATTTACAATATTCATTGATTTTTGCCATTGAAAAACGTCCAGAAATGATTGAAGCTACTGACTGAATGAAAGGAGCTGGCATCTCACTCTCTTGGAATCTTCTTTATCATGCTAAGAGGAGCAGGAAAAAGCAAAAAATTTCAGAATTGCACCTTGCAATGCGGAGAAATTACTGTTTGTGCATTTACAATATTCATTGATTTTTGCCATTGAAAAACGTCCAGAAATGATTGAAGCTACTGACTGAATGAAAGGAGCTGGCATCTCACTCTCTTTGAATCTTCTTTATCATGCTAAGAGGAGCAGGAAAGATCAAAAAATTTCAGAATTGCACCTTGCAATGCGGAGAAATTACTGTTTGTGCATTTACAATATTCATTGATTTTTGCCATTGAAAAACATGTTATTCATATACCAGAAATGTTTGAAGCTACTGACTGAATGAAAGGAGCTGGCACCTCACTCTCTTTGAATCTTCTTTATCATGCTAAGAGGAGCGGGAAAAAGCAAAAAATTTCAGAATTGCACCTTGCAATGCGGAGAAATTACTGTTTGTGCATTTACAATATTCATTGATTTTTGCCATTGAAAAACGTCCAGAAATGATTGAAGGTACTGACTGAATGAAAGGAGCTGGCATCTCACTCTCTTTGAATCTTCCTTATGATGCTAAGAGGAGCAGGAAAAAGCAAAAAATTTCAGAATTGCACCTTGCAATGCGGAGAAATTACTGTTTGTGCATTTACAATATTCATTGATTTTTGCCACTGAAAAACGTCCAGAAATGATTGAAGCTACTGACTGAATGAAAGGAGCTGGCATCTCACTCTCTTTGAATCTTCTTTATCATGCTAAGAGGAGCAGGAAAAAGCAAAAAATTTCAGAATTGCACCTTGCAATGCGGAGAAATTACAGTTTGTGCATTTACAATATTCATTGATTTTTGCCATTGAAAAACATCCAGAAATGATTGAAGCTACTGACTGAATGAAAGGAGCTGGCATCTCACTCTCTTTGAATCTTCTTTATCATGCTAAGAGGAGCAGGAAAAAGCAAAAAATTTCAGAATTGCACCTTGCAATGTGGAGATATTACTGTTTGTGCATTTACAATATTCATTGATTTTTGCCATTGAAAAACATGTTTTTCATATACCAGAAATGTTTGAAGCTACTGACTGAATGAAAGGAGCTGGCATCTCACTCTCTTTGAATCTTCTTTATCATGCTAGGATTAACAGGAAAAAGCTAAAAATTTCAGAATTGCACTGTGCAATGTGGAGATATTACTGTTTGTGCATTTACAATATTCATTGATTTTTGCCATTGAAAAACATGTTTTTCATATACCAGAAATGTTTGAAGCTACTGACTGAATGAAAGGAGCTGGCATCTCACTCTCTTTGAATCTTCTTTATCATGCTAGGATTAGCAGGAAAAAGCAAAAAATTTCAGAATTGCACCTTGCAATGTGGAGATATTACTGTTTGTGCATTTACAATATTCATTGATTTTTGCCATTGAAAAACATGTTTTTCATATACCAGAAATGTTTGAAGCTACTGACTGAATGAAAGGAGCTGGCATCTCACTCTCTTTGAATCTTCTTTATCATGCTAGGATTAACAGGAAAAAGCTAAAAATTTCAGAATTGCACCGTGCAATGTGGAGATATTACTGTTTGTGCATTTACAATATTCATTGATTTTTGCCATTGAAAAACATGTTTTTCATATACCAGAAATGTTTGAAGCTACTGACTGAATGAAAGGAGCTGGCATCTCACTCTCTTTGAATCTTCTTTATCATGCTAGGATTAACAGGAAAAAGCAAAAAATTTCAGAATTGCACCTTGCAATGTGGAGATATTACTGTTTGTGCATTTACAATATTCATTGATTTTTGCCATTGAAAAACGTTTTTCATATACCAGAAATGTTTGAAGCTACTGACTGAATGAAAGGAGCTGGCATCTCACTCTCTTTGAATCTTCTTTATCATGCTAGGATTAACAGGAAAAAGCTAAAAATTTCAGAATTGCACCGTGCAATGTGGAGATATTACTGTTTGTGCATTTACAATATTCATTGATTTTTGCCATTGAAAAACATGTTTTTCATATACCAGAAATGTTTGAAGCTACTGACTGAATGAAAGGAGCTGGCATCTCACTCTCTTTGAATCTTCTTTATCATGCTAGGATTAGCAGGAAAAAGCAAAAAATTTCAGAATTGCACCTTGCAATGTGGAGATATTACTGTTTGTGCATTTACAATATTCATTGATTTTTGCCATTGAAAAACATGTTTTTCATATACCAGAAATGTTTGAAGCTACTGACTGAATGAAAGGAGCTGGCATCTCACTCTCTTTGAATCTTCTTTATCATGCTAGGATTAACAGGAAAAAGCTAAAAATTTCAGAATTGCACCGTGCAATGTGGAGATATTACTGTTTGTGCATTTACAATATTCATTGATTTTTGCCATTGAAAAACGTTTTTCATATACCAGAAATGTTTGAAGCTACTGACTGAATGAAAGGAGCTGGCATCTCACTCTCTTTGAATCTTCTTTATCATGCTAGGATTAACAGGAAAAAGCTAAAAATTTCAGAATTGCACCGTGCAATGTGGAGATATTACTGTTTGTGCATTTACAATATTCATTGATTTTTGCCATTGAAAAACATGTTTTTCATATACCAGAAATGTTTGAAGCTACTGACTGAATGAAAGGAGCTGGCATCTCACTCTCTTTGAATCTTCTTTATCATGCTAGGATTAGCAGGAAAAAGCAAAAAATTTCAGAATTGCACCTTGCAATGTGGAGATATTACTGTTTGTGCATTTACAATATTCATTGATTTTTGCCATTGAAAAACATCATGTTATTCATATACCAGAAATGTTTGAAGCTACTGACTGAATGAAAGGAGCTGGCATCTCACTCTCTTTGAATCTTCTTTATCATGCTAAGAGGAGCAGGAAAAAGCAAAAAATTTCAGAATTGCACCTTGCAATGCGGAGAAATTACTGTTTGTGCATTTACAATATTCATTGATTTTTGCCATTGAAAAACATCATGTTATTCATATACCAGAAATGTTTGAAGCTACTGACTGAATGAAAGGAGCTGGCATCTCACTCTCTTTGAATCTTCTTTATCATGCTAAGAGGAGCAGGAAAAAGCAAAAAATTTCAGAATTGCACCTTGCAATGCGGAGAAATTACTGTTTGTGCTTTTACAATATTCATTGATTTTTGCCATTGAAAAACGTCCAGAAATGATTGAAGCTACTGACTGAATGAAAGGAGCTGGCATCTCACTCTCTTTGAATCTTCTTTATCATGCTAAGAGGAGCAGGAAAAATCAAAAAATTTCAGAATTGCACCTTGCAATGCGGAGAAATTACTGTTTGTGCATTTACAATATTCATTGATTTTTGCCATTGAAAAACATCATGTTATTCATATACCAGAAATGTTTGAAGCTACTGACTGAATGAAAGGAGCTGGCATCTCACTCTCTTTGAATCTTCTTTATCATGCTAAGAGGAGCAGGAAAAAGCAAAAAATTTCAGAATTGCACCTTGCAATGCGGAGAAATTACTGTTTGTGCATTTACAATATTCATTGATTTTTGCCATTGAAAAACATCCAGAAATGATTGAAGCTACTGACTGAATGAAAGGAGCTGGCATCTCACTCTCTTTGAATCTTCTTTATCATGCTAAGAGGAGCAGGAAAAAGCAAAAAATTTCAGAATTGCACCTTGCAATGCGGAGAAATTACTGTTTGTGCATTTACAATATTCATTGATTTTTGCCATTGAAAAACATCATGTTATTCATATACCAGAAATGTTTGAAGCTACTGACTGAATGAAAGGAGCTGACATCTCACTCTCTTTGAATCTTCTTTATCATGCTAAGAGGAGCAGGAAAAAGCAAAAAATTTCAGAATTGCAACTTGCAATGCGGAGAAATTACTGTTTGTGCATTTACAATATTCATTGATTTTTGCCATTGAAAAACATCCAGAAATGATTGAAGCTACTGACTGAATGAAAGGAGCTGGCATCTCACTCTCTTTGAATCTTTATCATGCTAAGAGGAGCAGGAAAAAGCAAAAAATTTCAGAATTGCACCTTGCAATGCGGAGAAATTACTGTTTGTGCATTTACAATATTCATTGATTTTTGCCATTGAAAAACATCATGTTATTCATATACCAGAAATGTTTGAAGCTACTGACTGAATGAAAGGAGCTGGCATCTCACTCTCTTTGAATCTTCTTTATCATGCTAAGAGGAGCAGGAAAAAGCAAAAAATTTCAGAATTGCACCTTGCAATGCCGAGAAATTACTGTTTGTGCATTTACAATATTCATTGATTTTTGCCATTGAAAAACATCATGTTATTCATATACCAGAAATGTTTGAAGCTACTGACTGAATGAAAGGAGCTGGCATCTCACTCTCTTTGAATCTTCTTTATCATGCTAAGAGGAGCAGGAAAAAGCAAAAAATTTCAGAATTGCACCTTGCAATGTGGAGAAATTACTGTTTGTGCATTTACAATATTCATTGATTTTTACCATTGAAAAACGTCCAGAAATGATTGAAGCTACTGACTGAATGAAAGTAACTGGCATCTCACTCTCTTTGAATCTTCTTTATCATGCTAAGAGGAGCAGGAAAAAGCAAAAAATTTCAGACTTGCACCTTGCAATGCGGAGAAATTACTGTTTGTGCATTTACATTATTCATTGATTTTTGCCATTGAAAAACATGTTATTCATATACCAGAAATGTTTGAAGCTACTGACTGAATGAAAGGAGCTGGCATCTCACTCTCTTTGAATCTTCTTTATCATGCTAAGAGGAGCAGGAAAAAGCAAAAAATTTCAGAATTGCACCTTGCAATGCGGAGAAATTACTGTTTGTGCATTTACAATATTCATTGATTTTTGCCATTGAAAAACGTCCAGAAATGATTGAAGCTACTGACTGAATGAAAGGAGCTGGCATCTCACTCACTTGGAATCTTCTTTATCATGCTAAGAGGAGCAGGAAAAAGCAAAAAATTTCAGAATTGCACCTTGCAATGCGGAGAAATTACTGTTTGTGCATTTACAATATTCATTGATTTTTGCCATTGAAAAACGTCCAGAAATGATTGAAGCTACTGACTGAATGAAAGGAGCTGGCATCTCACTCTCTTTGAATCTTCTTTATCATGCTAAGAGGAGCAGGAAAAATCAAAAAATTTCAGAATTGCACCTTGCAATGCGGAGAAATTACTGTTTGTGCATTTACAATATTCATTGATTTTTGCCATTGAAAAACATGTTATTCATATACCAGAAATGTTTGAAGCTACTGACTGAATGAAAGGAGCTGGCACCTCACTCTCTTTGAATCTTCTTTATCATGCTAAGAGGAGCGGGAAAAAGCAAAAAATTTCAGAATTGCACCTTGCAATGCGGAGAAATTACTGTTTGTGCATTTACAATATTCATTGATTTTTGCCATTGAAAAACGTCCAGAAATGATTGAAGGTACTGACTGAATGAAAGGAGCTGGCATCTCACTCTCTTTGAATCTTCCTTATGATGCTAAGAGGAGCAGGAAAAAGCAAAAAATTTCAGAATTGCACCTTGCAATGCGGAGAAATTACTGTTTGTGCATTTACAATATTCATTGATTTTTGCCACTGAAAAACGTCCAGAAATGATTGAAGCTACTGACTGAATGAAAGGAGCTGGCATCTCACTCTCTTTGAATCTTCTTTATCATGCTAAGAGGAGCAGGAAAAAGCAAAAAATTTCAGAATTGCACCTTGCAATGCGGAGAAATTACAGTTTGTGCATTTACAATATTCATTGATTTTTGCCATTGAAAAACATCCAGAAATGATTGAAGCTACTGACTGAATGAAAGGAGCTGGCATCTCACTCTCTTTGAATCTTCTTTATCATGCTAAGAGGAGCAGGAAAAAGCAAAAAATTTCAGAATTGCACCTTGCAATGCGGAGATATTACTGTTTGTGCATTTACAATATTCATTGATTTTTGCCATTGAAAAACATGTTTTTCATATACTAGAAATGTTTGAAGCTACTGACTGAATGAAAGGAGCTGGCATCTCACTCTCTTTGAATCTTCTTTATCATGCTAGGATTAGCAGGAAAAAGCAAAAAATTTCAGAATTGCACCTTGCAATGTGGAGATATTACTGTTTGTGCATTTACAATATTCATTGATTTTTGCCATTGAAAAACATGTTTTTCATATACCAGAAATGTTTGAAGCTACTGACTGAATGAAAGGAGCTGGCATCTCACTCTCTTTGAATCTTCTTTATCATGCTAGGATTAACAGGAAAAAGCTAAAAATTTCAGAATTGCACCGTGCAATGTGGAGATATTACTGTTTGTGCATTTACAATATTCATTGATTTTTGCCATTGAAAAACGTTTTTCATATACCAGAAATGTTTGAAGCTACTGACTGAATGAAAGGAGCTGGCATCTCACTCTCTTTGAATCTTCTTTATCATGCTAGGATTAACAGGAAAAAGCAAAAAATTTCAGAATTGCACCTTGCAATGTGGAGATATTACTGTTTGTGCATTTACAATATTCATTGATTTTTGCCATTGAAAAACGTTTTTCATATACCAGAAATGTTTGAAGCTACTGACTGAAAGGAGCTGGCATCTCACTCTCTTTGAATCTTCTTTATCATGCTAGGATTAACAGGAAAAAGCTAAAAATTTCAGAATTGCACCGTGCAATGTGGAGATATTACTGTTTGTGCATTTACAATATTCATTGATTTTTGCCATTGAAAAACATGTTTTTCATATACCAGAAATGTTTGAAGCTACTGACTGAATGAAAGGAGCTGGCATCTCACTCTCTTTGAATCTTCTTTATCATGCTAGGATTAGCAGGAAAAAGCAAAAAATTTCAGAATTGCACCTTGCAATGTGGAGATATTACTGTTTGTGCATTTACAATATTCATTGATTTTTGCCATTGAAAAACATGTTTTTCATATACCAGAAATGTTTGAAGCTACTGACTGAATGAAAGGAGCTGGCATCTCACTCTCTTTGAATCTTCTTTATCATGCTAGGATTAACAGGAAAAAGCTAAAAATTTCAGAATTGCACCGTGCAATGTGGAGATATTACTGTTTGTGCATTTACAATATTCATTGATTTTTGCCATTGAAAAACGTTTTTCATATACCAGAAATGTTTGAAGCTACTGACTGAATGAAAGGAGCTGGCATCTCACTCTCTTTGAATCTTCTTTATCATGCTAGGATTAACAGGAAAAAGCTAAAAATTTCAGAATTGCACCGTGCAATGTGGAGATATTACTGTTTGTGCATTTACAATATTCATTGATTTTTGCCATTGAAAAACATGTTTTTCATATACCAGAAATGTTTGAAGCTACTGACTGAATGAAAGGAGCTGGCATCTCACTCTCTTTGAATCTTCTTTATCATGCTAGGATTAACAGGAAAAAGCTAAAAATTTCAGAATTGCACCGTGCAATGTGGAGATATTACTGTTTGTGCATTTACAATATTCATTGATTTTTGCCATTGAAAAACGTTTTTCATATACCAGAAATGTTTGAAGCTACTGACTGAATGAAAGGAGCTGGCATCTCACTCTCTTTGAATCTTCTTTATCATGCTAGGATTAGCAGGAAAAAGCAAAAAATTTCAGAATTGCACCTTGCAATGTGGAGATATTACTGTTTGTGCATTTACAATATTCATTGATTTTTGCCATTGAAAAACATGTTTTTCATATACCAGAAATGTTTGAAGCTACTGACTGAATGAAAGGAGCTGGCATCTCACTCTCTTTGAATCTTCTTTATCATGCTAGGATTAACAGGAAAAAGCAAAAAATTTCAGAATTGCACCTTGCAATGTGGAGATATTACTGTTTGTGCATTTACAATATTCATTGATTTTTGCCATTGAAAAACATGTTTTTCATATACCAGAAATGTTTGAAGCTACTGACTGAATGAAAGGAGCTGGCATCTCACTCTCTTTGAATCTTCTTTATCATGCTAGGATTAGCAGGAAAAAGCAAAAAATTTCAGAATTGCACCTTGCAATGTGGAGATATTACTGTTTGTGCATTTACAATATTCATTGATTTTTGCCATTGAAAAACATGTTTTTCATATACCAGAAATGTTTGAAGCTACTGACTGAATGAAAGGAGCTGGCATCTCACTCTCTTTGAATCTTCTTTATCATGCTAGGATTAACAGGAAAAAGCAAAAAATTTCAGAATTGCACCTTGCAATGTGGAGATATTACTGTTTGTGCATTTACAATATTCATTGATTTTTGCCATTGAAAAACATGTTTTTCATATACCAGAAATGTTTGAAGCTACTGACAATGAAAGGAGCTGGCATCTCACTCTCTTTGAATCTTCTTTATCATGCTAGGATTAGCAGGAAAAAGCTAAAAATTTCAGAATTGCACCGTGCAATGTGGAGATATTACTGTTTGTGCATTTACAATATTCATTGATTTTTGCCATTGAAAAACGTTTTTCATATACCAGAAATGTTTGAAGCTACTGACTGAATGAAAGGAGCTGGCATCTCACTCTCTTTGAATCTTCTTTATCATGCTAGGATTAGCAGGAAAAAGCAAAAAATTTCAGAATTGCACCTTGCAATGTGGAGATATTACTGTTTGTGCATTTACAATATTCATTGATTTTTGCCATTGAAAAACATGTTTTTCATATACCAGAAATGTTTGAAGCTACTGACTGAATGAAAGGAGCTGGCATCTCACTCTCTTTGAATCTTCTTTATCATGCTAGGATTAACAGGAAAAAGCTAAAAATTTCAGAATTGCACCGTGCAATGTGGAGATATTACTGTTTGTGCATTTACAATATTCATTGATTTTTGCCATTGAAAAACATGTTTTTCATATACCAGAAATGTTTGAAGCTACTGACTGAATGAAAGGAGCTGGCATCTCACTCTCTTTGAATCTTCTTTATCATGCTAGGATTAACAGGAAAAAGCAAAAAATTTCAGAATTGCACCGTGCAATGTGGAGATATTACTGTTTGTGCATTTACAATATTCATTGATTTTTGCCATTGAAAAACATGTTTTTCATATACCAGAAATGTTTGAAGCTACTGACTGAATGAAAGGAGCTGGCATCTCACTCTCTTTGAATCTTCTTTATCATGCTAGGATTAGCAGGAAAAAGCAAAAAATTTCAGAATTGCACCTTGCAATGTGGAGATATTACTGTTTGTGCATTTACAATATTCATTGATTTTTGCCATTGAAAAACGTTTTTCATATACCAGAAATGTTTGAAGCTACTGACTGAATGAAAGGAGCTGGCATCTCACTCTCTTTGAATCTTCTTTATCATGCTAGGATTAACAGGAAAAAGCTAAAAATTTCAGAATTGCACCGTGCAATGTGGAGATATTACTGTTTGTGCATTTACAATATTCATTGATTTTTGCCATTGAAAAACATGTTTTTCATATACCAGAAATGTTTGAAGCTACTGACTGAATGAAAGGAGCTGGCATCTCACTCTCTTTGAATCTTCTTTATCATGCTAGGATTAGCAGGAAAAAGCAAAAAATTTCAGAATTGCACCTTGCAATGCGGAGATATTACTGTTTGTGCATTTACAATATTCATTGATTTTTGCCATTGAAAAACATGTTTTTCATATACCAGAAATGTTTGAAGCTACTGACTGAATGAAAGGAGCTGGCATCTCACTCTCTTTGAATCTTCTTTATCATGCTAGGATTAACAGGAAAAAGCAAAAAATTTCAGAATTGCACCTTGCAATGTGGAGATATTACTGTTTGTGCATTTACAATATTCATTGATTTTTGCCATTGAAAAACGTTTTTCATATACCAGAAATGTTTGAAGCTACTGACTGAATGAAAGGAGCTGGCATCTCACTCTCTTTGAATCTTCTTTATCATGCTAGGATTAGCAGGAAAAAGCAAAAAATTTCAGAATTGCACCTTGCAATGTGGAGATATTACTGTTTGTGCATTTACAATATTCATTGATTTTTGCCATTGAAAAACGTTTTTCATATACCAGAAATGTTTGAAGCTACTGACTGAATGAAAGGAGCTGGCATCTCACTCTCTTTGAATCTTCTTTATCATGCTAGGATTAACAGGAAAAAGCAAAAAATTTCAGAATTGCACCTTGCAATGTGGAGATATTACTGTTTGTGCATTTACAATATTCATTGATTTTTGCCATTGAAAAACATGTTTTTCATATACCAGAAATGTTTGAAGCTACTGACTGAATGAAAGGAGCTGGCATCTCACTCTCTTTGAATCTTCTTTATCATGCTAGGATTAGCAGGAAAAAGCAAAAAATTTCAGAATTGCACCTTGCAATGTGGAGATATTACTGTTTGTGCATTTACAATATTCATTGATTTTTGCCATTGAAAAACATGTTTTTCATATACCAGAAATGTTTGAAGCTACTGACTGAATGAAAGGAGCTGGCATCTCACTCTCTTTGAATCTTCTTTATCATGCTAGGATTAACAGGAAAAAGCTAAAAATTTCAGAATTGCACCGTGCAATGTGGAGATATTACTGTTTGTGCATTTACAATATTCATTGATTTTTGCCATTGAAAAACATGTTTTTCATATACCAGAAATGTTTGAAGCTACTGACTGAATGAAAGGAGCTGGCATCTCACTCTCTTTGAATCTTCTTTATCATGCTAGGATTAGCAGGAAAAAGCAAAAAATTTCAGAATTGCACCTTGCAATGCGGAGATATTACTGTTTGTGCATTTACAATATTCATTGATTTTTGCCATTGAAAAACATGTTTTTCATATACCAGAAATGTTTGAAGCTACTGACTGAATGAAAGGAGCTGGCATCTCACTCTCTTTGAATCTTCTTTATCATGCTAGGATTAACAGGAAAAAGCAAAAAATTTCAGAATTGCACCTTGCAATGTGGAGATATTACTGTTTGTGCATTTACAATATTCATTGATTTTTGCCATTGAAAAACATGTTTTTCATATACCAGAAATGTTTGAAGCTACTGACTGAATGAAAGGAGCTGGCATCTCACTCTCTTTGAATCTTCTTTATCATGCTAGGATTAGCAGGAAAAAGCAAAAAATTTCAGAATTGCACCTTGCAATGTGGAGATATTACTGTTTGTGCATTTACAATATTCATTGATTTTTGCCATTGAAAAACGTTTTTCATATACCAGAAATGTTTGAAGCTACTGACTGAATGAAAGGAGCTGGCATCTCACTCTCTTTGAATCTTCTTTATCATGCTAGGATTAACAGGAAAAAGCAAAAAATTTCAGAATTGCACCTTGCAATGTCGAGATATTACTGTTTGTGCATTTACAATATTCATTGATTTTTGCCATTGAAAAACATGTTTTTCATATACCAGAAATGTTTGAAGCTACTGACTGAATGAAAGGAGCTGGCATCTCACTCTCTTTGAATCTTCTTTATCATGCTAGGATTAGCAGGAAAAAGCAAAAAATTTCAGAATTGCACCTTGCAATGTGGAGATATTACTGTTTGTGCATTTACAATATTCATTGATTTTTGCCATTGAAAAACATGTTTTTCATATACCAGAAATGTTTGAAGCTACTGACTGAATGAAAGGAGCTGGCATCTCACTCTCTTTGAATCTTCTTTATCATGCTAGGATTAACAGGAAAAAGCTAAAAATTTCAGAATTGCACCGTGCAATGTGGAGATATTACTGTTTGTGCATTTACAATATTCATTGATTTTTGCCATTGAAAAACATGTTTTTCATATACCAGAAATGTTTGAAGCTACTGACTGAATGAAAGGAGCTGGCATCTCACTCTCTTTGAATCTTCTTTATCATGCTAGGATTAGCAGGAAAAAGCAAAAAATTTCAGAATTGCACCTTGCAATGCGGAGATATTACTGTTTGTGCATTTACAATATTCATTGATTTTTGCCATTGAAAAACATGTTTTTCATATACCAGAAATGTTTGAAGCTACTGACTGAATGAAAGGAGCTGGCATCTCACTCTCTTTGAATCTTCTTTATCATGCTAGGATTAACAGGAAAAAGCAAAAAATTTCAGAATTGCACCTTGCAATGTGGAGATATTACTGTTTGTGCATTTACAATATTCATTGATTTTTGCCATTGAAAAACATGTTTTTCATATACCAGAAATGTTTGAAGCTACTGACTGAATGAAAGGAGCTGGCATCTCACTCTCTTTGAATCTTCTTTATCATGCTAGGATTAACAGGAAAAAGCTAAAAATTTCAGAATTGCACCGTGCAATGTGGAGATATTACTGTTTGTGCATTTACAATATTCATTGATTTTTGCCATTGAAAAACATGTTTTTCATATACCAGAAATGTTTGAAGCTACTGACTGAATGAAAGGAGCTGGCATCTCACTCTCTTTGAATCTTCTTTATCATGCTAGGATTAACAGGAAAAAGCAAAAAATTTCAGAATTGCACCTTGCAATGTGGAGATATTACTGTTTGTGCATTTACAATATTCATTGATTTTTGCCATTGAAAAACATGTTTTTCATATACCAGAAATGTTTGAAGCTACTGACTGAATGAAAGGAGCTGGCATCTCACTCTCTTTGAATCTTCTTTATCATGCTAGGATTAGCAGGAAAAAGCAAAAAATTTCAGAATTGCACCTTGCAATGTGGAGATATTACTGTTTGTGCATTTACAATATTCATTGATTTTTGCCATTGAAAAACATGTTTTTCATATACCAGAAATGTTTGAAGCTACTGACTGAATGAAAGGAGCTGGCATCTCACTCTCTTTGAATCTTCTTTATCATGCTAGGATTAACAGGAAAAAGCTAAAAATTTCAGAATTGCACCGTGCAATGTGGAGATATTACTGTTTGTGCATTTACAATATTCATTGATTTTTGCCATTGAAAAACATGTTTTTCATATACCAGAAATGTTTGAAGCTACTGACTGAATGAAAGGAGCTGGCATCTCACTCTCTTTGAATCTTCTTTATCATGCTAGGATTAGCAGGAAAAAGCAAAAAATTTCAGAATTGCACCTTGCAATGCGGAAATATTACTGTTTGTGCATTTACAATATTCATTGATTTTTGCCATTGAAAAACATGTTTTTCATATACCAGAAATGTTTGAAGCTACTGACTGAATGAAAGGAGCTGGCATCTCACTCTCTTTGAATCTTCTTTATCATGCTAGGATTAACAGGAAAAAGCAAAAAATTTCAGAATTGCACCTTGCAATGTGGAGATATTACTGTTTGTGCATTTACAATATTCATTGATTTTTGCCATTGAAAAACGTTTTTCATATACCAGAAATGTTTGAAGCTACTGACTGAATGAAAGGAGCTGGCATCTCACTCTCTTTGAATCTTCTTTATCATGCTAGGATTAACAGGAAAAAGCTAAAAATTTCAGAATTGCACCGTGCAATGTGGAGATATTACTGTTTGTGCATTTACAATATTCATTGATTTTTGCCATTGAAAAACATGTTTTTCATATACCAGAAATGTTTGAAGCTACTGACTGAATGAAAGGAGCTGGCATCTCACTCTCTTTGAATCTTCTTTATCATGCTAGGATTAGCAGGAAAAAGCAAAAAATTTCAGAATTGCACCTTGCAATGTGGAGATATTACTGTTTGTGCATTTACAATATTCATTGATTTTTGCCATTGAAAAACGTTTTTCATATACCAGAAATGTTTGAAGCTACTGACTGAATGAAAGGAGCTGGCATCTCACTCTCTTTGAATCTTCTTTATCATGCTAGGATTAGCAGGAAAAAGCAAAAAATTTCAGAATTGCACCTTGCAATGTGGAGATATTACTGTTTGTGCATTTACAATATTCATTGATTTTTGCCATTGAAAAACATGTTTTTCATATACCAGAAATGTTTGAAGCTACTGACTGAATGAAAGGAGCTGGCATCTCACTCTCTTTGAATCTTCTTTATCATGCTAGGATTAACAGGAAAAAGCAAAAAATTTCAGAATTGCACCTTGCAATGTGGAGATATTACTGTTTGTGCATTTACAATATTCATTGATTTTTGCCATTGAAAAACATGTTTTTCATATACCAGAAATGTTTGAAGCTACTGACTGAATGAAAGGAGCTGGCATCTCACTCTCTTTGAATCTTCTTTATCATGCTAGGATTAACAGGAAAAAGGTAAAAATTTCAGAATTGCACCGTGCAATGTGGAGATATTACTGTTTGTGCATTTACAATATTCATTGATTTTTGCCATTGAAAAACATGTTTTTCATATACCAGAAATGTTTGAAGCTACTGACTGAATGAAAGGAGCTGGCATCTCACTCTCTTTGAATCTTCTTTATCATGCTAGGATTAACAGGAAAAAGCTAAAAATTTCAGAATTGCACTGTGCAATGTGGAGATATTACTGTTTGTGCATTTACAATATTCATTGATTTTTGCCATTGAAAAACATGTTTTTCATATACCAGAAATGTTTGAAGCTACTGACTGAATGAAAGGAGCTGGCATCTCACTCTCTTTGAATCTTCTTTATCATGCTAGGATTAGCAGGAAAAAGCAAAAAATTTCAGAATTGCACCTTGCAATGTGGAGATATTACTGTTTGTGCATTTACAATATTCATTGATTTTTGCCATTGAAAAACATGTTTTTCATATACCAGAAATGTTTGAAGCTACTGACTGAATGAAAGGAGCTGGCATCTCACTCTCTTTGAATCTTCTTTATCATGCTAGGATTAGCAGGAAAAAGCAAAAAATTTCAGAATTGCACCTTGCAATGCGGAGATATTACTGTTTGTGCATTTACAATATTCATTGATTTTTGCCATTGAAAAACATGTTTTTCATATACCAGAAATGTTTGAAGCTACTGACTGAATGAAAGGAGCTGGCATCTCACTCTCTTTGAATCTTCTTTATCATGCTAGGATTAACAGGAAAAAGCAAAAAATTTCAGAATTGCACCTTGCAATGTGGAGATATTACTGTTTGTGCATTTACAATATTCATTGATTTTTGCCATTGAAAAACGTTTTTCATATACCAGAAATGTTTGAAGCTACTGACTGAATGAAAGGAGCTGGCATCTCACTCTCTTTGAATCTTCTTTATCATGCTAGGATTAACAGGAAAAAGCTAAAAATTTCAGAATTGCACCGTGCAATGTGGAGATATTACTGTTTGTGCATTTACAATATTCATTGATTTTTGCCATTGAAAAACATGTTTTTCATATACCAGAAATGTTTGAAGCTACTGACTGAATGAAAGGAGCTGGCATCTCACTCTCTTTGAATCTTCTTTATCATGCTAGGATTAGCAGGAAAAAGCAAAAAATTTCAGAATTGCACCTTGCAATGTGGAGATATTACTGTTTGTGCATTTACAATATTCATTGATTTTTGCCATTGAAAAACGTTTTTCATATACCAGAAATGTTTGAAGCTACTGACTGAATGAAAGGAGCTGGCATCTCACTCTCTTTGAATCTTCTTTATCATGCTAGGATTAGCAGGAAAAAGCAAAAAATTTCAGAATTGCACCTTGCAATGCGGAGATATTACTGTTTGTGCATTTACAATATTCATTGATTTTTGCCATTGAAAAACATGTTTTTCATATACCAGAAATGTTTGAAGCTACTGACTGAATGAAAGGAGCTGGCATCTCACTCTCTTTGAATCTTCTTTATCATGCTAGGATTAACAGGAAAAAGCAAAAAATTTCAGAATTGCACCTTGCAATGTGGAGATATTACTGTTTGTGCATTTACAATATTCATTGATTTTTGCCATTGAAAAACGTTTTTCATATACCAGAAATGTTTGAAGCTACTGACTGAATGAAAGGAGCTGGCATCTCACTCTCTTTGAATCTTCTTTATCATGCTAGGATTAACAGGAAAAAGCTAAAAATTTCAGAATTGCACCGTGCAATGTGGAGATATTACTGTTTGTGCATTTACAATATTCATTGATTTTTGCCATTGAAAAACATGTTTTTCATATACCAGAAATGTTTGAAGCTACTGACAATGAAAGGAGCTGGCATCTCACTCTCTTTGAATCTTCTTTATCATGCTAGGATTAGCAGGAAAAAGCAAAAAATTTCAGAATTGCACCTTGCAATGTGGAGATATTACTGTTTGTGCATTTACAATATTCATTGATTTTTGCCATTGAAAAACGTTTTTCATATACCAGAAATGTTTGAAGCTACTGACTGAATGAAAGGAGCTGGCATCTCACTCTCTTTGAATCTTCTTTATCATGCTAGGATTAGCAGGAAAAAGCAAAAAATTTCAGAATTGCACCTTGCAATGTGGAGATATTACTGTTTGTGCATTTACAATATTCATTGATTTTTGCCATTGAAAAACATGTTTTTCATATACCAGAAATGTTTGAAGCTACTGACTGAATGAAAGGAGCTGGCATCTCACTCTCTTTGAATCTTCTTTATCATGGTAGGATTAACAGGAAAAAGCAAAAAATTTCAGAATTGCACCTTGCAATGTGGAGATATTACTGTTTGTGCATTTACAATATTCATTGATTTTTGCCATTGAAAAACATGTTTTTCATATACCAGAAATGTTTGAAGCTACTGACTGAATGAAAGGAGCTGGCATCTCACTCTCTTTGAATCTTCTTTATCATGCTAGGATTAACAGGAAAAAGCTAAAAATTTCAGAATTGCACCGTGCAATGTGGAGATATTACTGTTTGTGCATTTACAATATTCATTGATTTTTGCCATTGAAAAACATGTTTTTCATATACCAGAAATGTTTGAAGCTACTGACTGAATGAAAGGAGCTGGCATCTCACTCTCTTTGAATCTTCTTTATCATGCTAGGATTAACAGGAAAAAGCAAAAAATTTCAGAATTGCACCTTGCAATGTGGAGATATTACTGTTTGTGCATTTACAATATTCATTGATTTTTGCCATTGAAAAACATGTTTTTCATATACCAGAAATGTTTGAAGCTACTGACTGAATGAAAGGAGCTGGCATCTCACTCTCTTTGAATCTTCTTTATCATGCTAGGATTAGCAGGAAAAAGCAAAAAATTTCAGAATTGCACCTTGCAATGTGGAGATATTACTGTTTGTGCATTTACAATATTCATTGATTTTTGCCATTGAAAAACATGTTTTTCATATACCAGAAATGTTTGAAGCTACTGACTGAATGAAAGGAGCTGGCATCTCACTCTCTTTGAATCTTCTTTATCATGCTAGGATTAGCAGGAAAAAGCAAAAAATTTCAGAATTGCACCTTGCAATGCGGAGATATTACTGTTTGTGCATTTACAATATTCATTGATTTTTGCCATTGAAAAACATGTTTTTCATATACCAGAAATGTTTGAAGCTACTGACTGAATGAAAGGAGCTGGCATCTCACTCTCTTTGAATCTTCTTTATCATGCTAGGATTAACAGGAATAAGCAAAAAATTTCAGAATTGCACCTTGCAATGTGGAGATATTACTGTTTGTGCATTTACAATATTCATTGATTTTTGCCATTGAAAAACGTTTTTCATATACCAGAAATGTTTGAAGCTACTGACTGAATGAAAGGAGCTGGCATCTCACTCTCTTTGAATCTTCTTTATCATGCTAGGATTAACAGGAAAAAGCTAAAAATTTCAGAATTGCACCGTGCAATGTGGAGATATTACTGTTTGTGCATTTACAATATTCATTGATTTTTGCCATTGAAAAACATGTTTTTCATATACCAGAAATGTTTGAAGCTACTGACTGAATGAAAGGAGCTGGCATCTCACTCTCTTTGAATCTTCTTTATCATGCTAGGATTAGCAGGAAAAAGCAAAAAATTTCAGAATTGCACCTTGCAATGTGGAGATATTACTGTTTGTGCATTTACAATATTCATTGATTTTTGCCATTGAAAAACGTTTTTCATATACCAGAAATGTTTGAAGCTACTGACTGAATGAAAGGAGCTGGCATCTCACTCTCTTTGAATCTTCTTTATCATGCTAGGATTAGCAGGAAAAAGCAAAAAATTTCAGAATTGCACCTTGCAATGTGGAGATATTACTGTTTGTGCATTTACAATATTCATTGATTTTTGCCATTGAAAAACATGTTTTTCATATACCAGAAATGTTTGAAGCTACTGACTGAATGAAAGGAGCTGGCATCTCACTCTCTTTGAATCTTCTTTATCATGCTAGGATTAACAGGAAAAAGCAAAAAATTTCAGAATTGCACCTTGCAATGTGGAGATATTACTGTTTGTGCATTTACAATATTCATTGATTTTTGCCATTGAAAAACATGTTTTTCATATACCAGAAATGTTTGAAGCTACTGACTGAATGAAAGGAGCTGGCATCTCACTCTCTTTGAATCTTCTTTATCATGCTAGGATTAACAGGAAAAAGGTAAAAATTTCAGAATTGCACCGTGCAATGTGGAGATATTACTGTTTGTGCATTTACAATATTCATTGATTTTTGCCATTGAAAAACATGTTTTTCATATACCAGAAATGTTTGAAGCTACTGACTGAATGAAAGGAGCTGGCATCTCACTCTCTTTGAATCTTCTTTATCATGCTAGGATTAACAGGAAAAAGCTAAAAATTTCAGAATTGCACCGTGCAATGTGGAGATATTACTGTTTGTGCATTTACAATATTCATTGATTTTTGCCATTGAAAAACATGTTTTTCATATACCAGAAATGTTTGAAGCTACTGACTGAATGAAAGGAGCTGGCATCTCACTCTCTTTGAATCTTCTTTATCATGCTAGGATTAGCAGGAAAAAGCAAAAAATTTCAGAATTGCACCTTGCAATGTGGAGATATTACTGTTTGTGCATTTACAATATTCATTGATTTTTGCCATTGAAAAACATGTTTTTCATATACCAGAAATGTTTGAAGCTACTGACTGAATGAAAGGAGCTGGCATCTCACTCTCTTTGAATCTTCTTTATCATGCTAGGATTAGCAGGAAAAAGCAAAAAATTTCAGAATTGCACCTTGCAATGCGGAGATATTACTGTTTGTGCATATACAATATTCATTGATTTTTGCCATTGAAAAACATGTTTTTCATATACCAGAAATGTTTGAAGCTACTGACTGAATGAAAGGAGCTGGCATCTCACTCTCTTTGAATCTTCTTTATCATGCTAGGATTAACAGGAAAAAGCAAAAAATTTCAGAATTGCACCTTGCAATGTGGAGATATTACTGTTTGTGCATTTACAATATTCATTGATTTTTGCCATTGAAAAACGTTTTTCATATACCAGAAATGTTTGAAGCTACTGACTGAATGAAAGGAGCTGGCATCTCACTCTCTTTGAATCTTCTTTATCATGCTAGGATTAACAGGAAAAAGCTAAAAATTTCAGAATTGCACCGTGCAATGTGGAGATATTACTGTTTGTGCATTTACAATATTCATTGATTTTTGCCATTGAAAAACATGTTTTTCATATACCAGAAATGTTTGAAGCTACTGACTGAATGAAAGGAGCTGGCATCTCACTCTCTTTGAATCTTCTTTATCATGCTAGGATTAGCAGGAAAAAGCAAAAAATTTCAGAATTGCACCTTGCAATGTGGAGATATTACTGTTTGTGCATTTACAATATTCATTGATTTTTGCCATTGAAAAACGTTTTTCATATACCAGAAATGTTTGAAGCTACTGACTGAATGAAAGGAGCTGGCATCTCACTCTCTTTGAATCTTCTTTATCATGCTAGGATTAGCAGGAAAAAGCAAAAAATTTCAGAATTGCACCTTGCAATGCGGAGATATTACTGTTTGTGCATTTACAATATTCATTGATTTTTGCCATTGAAAAACATGTTTTTCATATACCAGAAATGTTTGAAGCTACTGACTGAATGAAAGGAGCTGGCATCTCACTCTCTTTGAATCTTCTTTATCATGGTAGGATTAACAGGAAAAAGCAAAAAATTTCAGAATTGCACCTTGCAATGTGGAGATATTACTGTTTGTGCATTTACAATATTCATTGATTTTTGCCATTGAAAAACATGTTTTTCATATACCAGAAATGTTTGAAGCTACTGACTGAATGAAAGGAGCTGGCATCTCACTCTCTTTGAATCTTCTTTATCATGCTAGGATTAACAGGAAAAAGCTAAAAATTTCAGAATTGCACCGTGCAATGTGGAGATATTACTGTTTGTGCATTTACAATATTCATTGATTTTTGCCATTGAAAAACATGTTTTTCATATACCAGAAATGTTTGAAGCTACTGACTGAATGAAAGGAGCTGGCATCTCACTCTCTTTGAATCTTCTTTATCATGCTAGGATTAACAGGAAAAAGCAAAAAATTTCAGAATTGCACCTTGCAATGTGGAGATATTACTGTTTGTGCATTTACAATATTCATTGATTTTTGCCATTGAAAAACATGTTTTTCATATACCAGAAATGTTTGAAGCTACTGACTGAATGAAAGGAGCTGGCATCTCACTCTCTTTGAATCTTCTTTATCATGCTAGGATTAGCAGGAAAAAGCAAAAAATTTCAGAATTGCACCTTGCAATGTGGAGATATTACTGTTTGTGCATTTACAATATTCATTGATTTTTGCCATTGAAAAACATGTTTTTCATATACCAGAAATGTTTGAAGCTACTGACTGAATGAAAGGAGCTGGCATCTCACTCTCTTTGAATCTTCTTTATCATGCTAGGATTAGCAGGAAAAAGCAAAAAATTTCAGAATTGCACCTTGCAATGCGGAGATATTACTGTTTGTGCATTTACAATATTCATTGATTTTTGCCATTGAAAAACATGTTTTTCATATACCAGAAATGTTTGAAGCTACTGACTGAATGAAAGGAGCTGGCATCTCACTCTCTTTGAATCTTCTTTATCATGCTAGGATTAACAGGAATAAGCAAAAAATTTCAGAATTGCACCTTGCAATGTGGAGATATTACTGTTTGTGCATTTACAATATTCATTGATTTTTGCCATTGAAAAACGTTTTTCATATACCAGAAATGTTTGAAGCTACTGACTGAATGAAAGGAGCTGGCATCTCACTCTCTTTGAATCTTCTTTATCATGCTAGGATTAACAGGAAAAAGCTAAAAATTTCAGAATTGCACCGTGCAATGTGGAGATATTACTGTTTGTGCATTTACAATATTCATTGATTTTTGCCATTGAAAAACATGTTTTTCATATACCAGAAATGTTTGAAGCTACTGACTGAATGAAAGGAGCTGGCATCTCACTCTCTTTGAATCTTCTTTATCATGCTAGGATTAGCAGGAAAAAGCAAAAAATTTCAGAATTGCACCTTGCAATGTGGAGATATTACTGTTTGTGCATTTACAATATTCATTGATTTTTGCCATTGAAAAACGTTTTTCATATACCAGAAATGTTTGAAGCTACTGACTGAATGAAAGGAGCTGGCATCTCACTCTCTTTGAATCTTCTTTATCATGCTAGGATTAGCAGGAAAAAGCAAAAAATTTCAGAATTGCACCTTGCAATGTGGAGATATTACTGTTTGTGCATTTACAATATTCATTGATTTTTGCCATTGAAAAACATGTTTTTCATATACCAGAAATGTTTGAAGCTACTGACTGAATGAAAGGAGCTGGCATCTCACTCTCTTTGAATCTTCTTTATCATGCTAGGATTAACAGGAAAAAGCAAAAAATTTCAGAATTGCACCTTGCAATGTGGAGATATTACTGTTTGTGCATTTACAATATTCATTGATTTTTGCCATTGAAAAACATGTTTTTCATATACCAGAAATGTTTGAAGCTACTGACTGAATGAAAGGAGCTGGCATCTCACTCTCTTTGAATCTTCTTTATCATGCTAGGATTAACAGGAAAAAGGTAAAAATTTCAGAATTGCACCGTGCAATGTGGAGATATTACTGTTTGTGCATTTACAATATTCATTGATTTTTGCCATTGAAAAACATGTTTTTCATATACCAGAAATGTTTGAAGCTACTGACTGAATGAAAGGAGCTGGCATCTCACTCTCTTTGAATCTTCTTTATCATGCTAGGATTAACAGGAAAAAGCTAAAAATTTCAGAATTGCACCGTGCAATGTGGAGATATTACTGTTTGTGCATTTACAATATTCATTGATTTTTGCCATTGAAAAACATGTTTTTCATATACCAGAAATGTTTGAAGCTACTGACTGAATGAAAGGAGCTGGCATCTCACTCTCTTTGAATCTTCTTTATCATGCTAGGATTAGCAGGAAAAAGCAAAAAATTTCAGAATTGCACCTTGCAATGTGGAGATATTACTGTTTGTGCATTTACAATATTCATTGATTTTTGCCATTGAAAAACATGTTTTTCATATACCAGAAATGTTTGAAGCTACTGACTGAATGAAAGGAGCTGGCATCTCACTCTCTTTGAATCTTCTTTATCATGCTAGGATTAGCAGGAAAAAGCAAAAAATTTCAGAATTGCACCTTGCAATGCGGAGATATTACTGTTTGTGCATTTACAATATTCATTGATTTTTGCCATTGAAAAACATGTTTTTCATATACCAGAAATGTTTGAAGCTACTGACTGAATGAAAGGAGCTGGCATCTCACTCTCTTTGAATCTTCTTTATCATGCTAGGATTAACAGGAAAAAGCAAAAAATTTCAGAATTGCACCTTGCAATGTGGAGATATTACTGTTTGTGCATTTACAATATTCATTGATTTTTGCCATTGAAAAACGTTTTTCATATACCAGAAATGTTTGAAGCTACTGACTGAATGAAAGGAGCTGGCATCTCACTCTCTTTGAATCTTCTTTATCATGCTAGGATTAACAGGAAAAAGCTAAAAATTTCAGAATTGCACCGTGCAATGTGGAGATATTACTGTTTGTGCATTTACAATATTCATTGATTTTTGCCATTGAAAAACATGTTTTTCATATACCAGAAATGTTTGAAGCTACTGACTGAATGAAAGGAGCTGGCATCTCACTCTCTTTGAATCTTCTTTATCATGCTAGGATTAGCAGGAAAAAGCAAAAAATTTCAGAATTGCACCTTGCAATGTGGAGATATTACTGTTTGTGCATTTACAATATTCATTGATTTTTGCCATTGAAAAACGTTTTTCATATACCAGAAATGTTTGAAGCTACTGACTGAATGAAAGGAGCTGGCATCTCACTCTCTTTGAATCTTCTTTATCATGCTAGGATTAGCAGGAAAAAGCAAAAAATTTCAGAATTGCACCTTGCAATGCGGAGATATTACTGTTTGTGCATTTACAATATTCATTGATTTTTGCCATTGAAAAACATGTTTTTCATATACCAGAAATGTTTGAAGCTACTGACTGAATGAAAGGAGCTGGCATCTCACTCTCTTTGAATCTTCTTTATCATGCTAGGATTAACAGGAAAAAGCAAAAAATTTCAGAATTGCACCTTGCAATGTGGAGATATTACTGTTTGTGCATTTACAATATTCATTGATTTTTGCCATTGAAAAACGTTTTTCATATACCAGAAATGTTTGAAGCTACTGACTGAATGAAAGGAGCTGGCATCTCACTCTCTTTGAATCTTCTTTATCATGCTAGGATTAACAGGAAAAAGCTAAAAATTTCAGAATTGCACCGTGCAATGTGGAGATATTACTGTTTGTGCATTTACAATATTCATTGATTTTTGCCATTGAAAAACATGTTTTTCATATACCAGAAATGTTTGAAGCTACTGACTGAATGAAAGGAGCTGGCATCTCACTCTCTTTGAATCTTCTTTATCATGCTAGGATTAGCAGGAAAAAGCAAAAAATTTCAGAATTGCACCTTGCAATGTGGAGATATTACTGTTTGTGCATTTACAATATTCATTGATTTTTGCCATTGAAAAACGTTTTTCATATACCAGAAATGTTTGAAGCTACTGACTGAATGAAAGGAGCTGGCATCTCACTCTCTTTGAATCTTCTTTATCATGCTAGGATTAGCAGGAAAAAGCAAAAAATTTCAGAATTGCACCTTGCAATGTGGAGATATTACTGTTTGTGCATTTACAATATTCATTGATTTTTGCCATTGAAAAACATGTTTTTCATATACCAGAAATGTTTGAAGCTACTGACTGAATGAAAGGAGCTGGCATCTCACTCTCTTTGAATCTTCTTTATCATGCTAGGATTAACAGGAAAAAGCTAAAAATTTCAGAATTGCACCGTGCAATGTGGAGATATTACTGTTTGTGCATTTACAATATTCATTGATTTTTGCCATTGAAAAACATGTTTTTCATATACCAGAAATGTTTGAAGCTACTGACTGAATGAAAGGAGCTGGCATCTCACTCTCTTTGAATCTTCTTTATCATGCTAGGATTAGCAGGAAAAAGCAAAAAATTTCAGAATTGCACCTTGCAATGCGGAGATATTACTGTTTGTGCATTTACAATATTCATTGATTTTTGCCATTGAAAAACATGTTTTTCATATACCAGAAATGTTTGAAGCTACTGATTGAATGAAAGGAGCTGGCATCTCACTCTCTTTGAATCTTCTTTATCATGCTAGGATTAACAGGAAAAAGCAAAAAATTTCAGAATTGCACCTTGCAATGTGGAGATATTACTGTTTGTGCATTTACAATATTCATTGATTTTTGCCATTGAAAAACATGTTTTTCATATACCAGAAATGTTTGAAGCTACTGACTGAATGAAAGGAGCTGGCATCTCACTCTCTTTGAATCTTCTTTATCATGCTAGGATTAGCAGGAAAAAGCAAAAAATTTCAGAATTGCACCTTGCAATGCGGAGATATTACTGTTTGTGCATTTACAATATTCATTGATTTTTGCCATTGAAAAACGTTTTTCATATACCAGAAATGTTTGAAGCTACTGACAATGAAAGGAGCTGGCATCTCACTCTCTTTGAATCTTCTTTATCATGCTAGGATTAGCAGGAAAAAGCAAAAAATTTCAGAATTGCACCTTGCAATGTGGAGATATTACTGTTTGTGCATTTACAATATTCATTGATTTTTGCCATTGAAAAACATGTTTTTCATATACCAGAAATGTTTGAAGCTACTGACTGAATGAAAGGAGCTGGCATCTCACTCTCTTTGAATCTTCTTTATCATGCTAGGATTAACAGGAAAAAGCAAAAAATTTCAGAATTGCACCTTGCAATGTGGAGATATTACTGTTTGTGCATTTACAATATTCATTGATTTTTGCCATTGAAAAACATGTTTTTCATATACCAGAAATGTTTGAAGCTACTGACTGAATGAAAGGAGCTGGCATCTCACTCTCTTTGAATCTTCTTTATCATGCTAGGATTAACAGGAAAAAGGTAAAAATTTCAGAATTGCACCGTGCAATGTGGAGATATTACTGTTTGTGCATTTACAATATTCATTGATTTTTGCCATTGAAAAACATGTTTTTCATATACCAGAAATGTTTGAAGCTACTGACTGAATGAAAGGAGCTGGCATCTCACTCTCTTTGAATCTTCTTTATCATGCTAGGATTAACAGGAAAAAGCTAAAAATTTCAGAATTGCACCGTGCAATGTGGAGATATTACTGTTTGTGCATTTACAATATTCATTGATTTTTGCCATTGAAAAACATGTTTTTCATATACCAGAAATGTTTGAAGCTACTGACTGAATGAAAGGAGCTGGCATCTCACTCTCTTTGAATCTTCTTTATCATGCTAGGATTAGCAGGAAAAAGCAAAAAATTTCAGAATTGCACCTTGCAATGTGGAGATATTACTGTTTGTGCATTTACAATATTCATTGATTTTTGCCATTGAAAAACATGTTTTTCATATACCAGAAATGTTTGAAGCTACTGACTGAATGAAAGGAGCTGGCATCTCACTCTCTTTGAATCTTCTTTATCATGCTAGGATTAGCAGGAAAAAGCTAAAAATTTCAGAATTGCACCGTGCAATGTGGAGATATTACTGTTTGTGCATTTACAATATTCATTGATTTTTGCCATTGAAAAACATGTTTTTCATATACCAGAAATGTTTGAAGCTACTGACTGAATGAAAGGAGCTGGCATCTCACTCTCTTTGAATCTTCTTTATCATGCTAGGATTAGCAGGAAAAAGCAAAAAATTTCAGAATTGCACCTTGCAATGCGGAGATATTACTGTTTGTGCATTTACAATATTCATTGATTTTTGCCATTGAAAAACATGTTTTTCATATACCAGAAATGTTTGAAGCTACTGATTGAATGAAAGGAGCTGGCATCTCACTCTCTTTGAATCTTCTTTATCATGCTAGGATTAACAGGAAAAAGCAAAAAATTTCAGAATTGCACCTTGCAATGTGGAGATATTACTGTTTGTGCATTTACAATATTCATTGATTTTTGCCATTGAAAAACGTTTTTCATATACCAGAAATGTTTGAAGCTACTGACTGAATGAAAGGAGCTGGCATCTCTCTTTGAATCTTCTTTATCATGCTAGGATTAGCAGGAAAAAGCAAAAAATTTCAGAATTGCACCTTGCAATGTGGAGATATTACTGTTTGTGCATTTACAATATTCATTGATTTTTGCCATTGAAAAACATGTTTTTCATATACCAGAAATGTTTGAAGCTACTGACTGAATGAAAGGAGCTGGCATCTCACTCTCTTTGAATCTTCTTTATCATGCTAGGATTAACAGGAAAAAGCAAAAAATTTCAGAATTGCACCTTGCAATGTGGAGATATTACTGTTTGTGCATTTACAATATTCATTGATTTTTGCCATTGAAAAACATGTTTTTCATATACCAGAAATGTTTGAAGCTACTGACTGAATGAAAGGAGCTGGCATCTCACTCTCTTTGAATCTTCTTTATCATGCTAGGATTAACAGGAAAAAGCTAAAAATTTCAGAATTGCACTGTGCAATGTGGAGATATTACTGTTTGTGCATTTACAATATTCATTGATTTTTGCCATTGAAAAACATGTTTTTCATATACCAGAAATGTTTGAAGCTACTGACTGAATGAAAGGAGCTGGCATCTCACTCTCTTTGAATCTTCTTTATCATGCTAGGATTAGCAGGAAAAAGCAAAAAATTTCAGAATTGCACCTTGCAATGTGGAGATATTACTGTTTGTGCATTTACAATATTCATTGATTTTTGCCATTGAAAAACATGTTTTTCATATACCAGAAATGTTTGAAGCTACTGACTGAATGAAAGGAGCTGGCATCTCACTCTCTTTGAATCTTCTTTATCATGCTAGGATTAACAGGAAAAAGCTAAAAATTTCAGAATTGCACCGTGCAATGTGGAGATATTACTGTTTGTGCATTTACAATATTCATTGATTTTTGCCATTGAAAAACATGTTTTTCATATACCAGAAATGTTTGAAGCTACTGACTGAATGAAAGGAGCTGGCATCTCACTCTCTTTGAATCTTCTTTATCATGCTAGGATTAACAGGAAAAAGCAAAAAATTTCAGAATTGCACCTTGCAATGTGGAGATATTACTGTTTGTGCATTTACAATATTCATTGATTTTTGCCATTGAAAAACATGTTTTTCATATACCAGAAATGTTTGAAGCTACTGACTGAATGAAAGGAGCTGGCATCTCACTCTCTTTGAATCTTCTTTATCATGCTAGGATTAACAGGAAAAAGCTAAAAATTTCAGAATTGCACCGTGCAATGTGGAGATATTACTGTTTGTGCATTTACAATATTCATTGATTTTTGCCATTGAAAAACATGTTTTTCATATACCAGAAATGTTTGAAGCTACTGACTGAATGAAAGGAGCTGGCATCTCACTCTCTTTGAATCTTCTTTATCATGCTAGGATTAGCAGGAAAAAGCAAAAAATTTCAGAATTGCACCTTGCAATGCGGAAATATTACTGTTTGTGCATTTACAATATTCATTGATTTTTGCCATTGAAAAACATGTTTTTCATATACCAGAAATGTTTGAAGCTACTGACTGAATGAAAGGAGCTGGCATCTCACTCTCTTTGAATCTTCTTTATCATGCTAGGATTAACAGGAAAAAGCAAAAAATTTCAGAATTGCACCTTGCAATGTGGAGATATTACTGTTTGTGCATTTACAATATTCATTGATTTTTGCCATTGAAAAACGTTTTTCATATACCAGAAATGTTTGAAGCTACTGACTGAATGAAAGGAGCTGGCATCTCACTCTCTTTGAATCTTCTTTATCATGCTAGGATTAACAGGAAAAAGCTAAAAATTTCAGAATTGCACCGTGCAATGTGGAGATATTACTGTTTGTGCATTTACAATATTCATTGATTTTTGCCATTGAAAAACATGTTTTTCATATACCAGAAATGTTTGAAGCTACTGACTGAATGAAAGGAGCTGGCATCTCACTCTCTTTGAATCTTCTTTATCATGCTAGGATTAGCAGGAAAAAGCAAAAAATTTCAGAATTGCACCTTGCAATGTGGAGATATTACTGTTTGTGCATTTACAATATTCATTGATTTTTGCCATTGAAAAACGTTTTTCATATACCAGAAATGTTTGAAGCTACTGACTGAATGAAAGGAGCTGGCATCTCACTCTCTTTGAATCTTCTTTATCATGCTAGGATTAGCAGGAAAAAGCAAAAAATTTCAGAATTGCACCTTGCAATGTGGAGATATTACTGTTTGTGCATTTACAATATTCATTGATTTTTGCCATTGAAAAACATGTTTTTCATATACCAGAAATGTTTGAAGCTACTGACTGAATGAAAGGAGCTGGCATCTCACTCTCTTTGAATCTTCTTTATCATGCTAGGATTAACAGGAAAAAGCAAAAAATTTCAGAATTGCACCTTGCAATGTGGAGATATTACTGTTTGTGCATTTACAATATTCATTGATTTTTGCCATTGAAAAACATGTTTTTCATATACCAGAAATGTTTGAAGCTACTGACTGAATGAAAGGAGCTGGCATCTCACTCTCTTTGAATCTTCTTTATCATGCTAGGATTAACAGGAAAAAGGTAAAAATTTCAGAATTGCACCGTGCAATGTGGAGATATTACTGTTTGTGCATTTACAATATTCATTGATTTTTGCCATTGAAAAACATGTTTTTCATATACCAGAAATGTTTGAAGCTACTGACTGAATGAAAGGAGCTGGCATCTCACTCTCTTTGAATCTTCTTTATCATGCTAGGATTAACAGGAAAAAGCTAAAAATTTCAGAATTGCACTGTGCAATGTGGAGATATTACTGTTTGTGCATTTACAATATTCATTGATTTTTGCCATTGAAAAACATGTTTTTCATATACCAGAAATGTTTGAAGCTACTGACTGAATGAAAGGAGCTGGCATCTCACTCTCTTTGAATCTTCTTTATCATGCTAGGATTAGCAGGAAAAAGCAAAAAATTTCAGAATTGCACCTTGCAATGTGGAGATATTACTGTTTGTGCATTTACAATATTCATTGATTTTTGCCATTGAAAAACATGTTTTTCATATACCAGAAATGTTTGAAGCTACTGACTGAATGAAAGGAGCTGGCATCTCACTCTCTTTGAATCTTCTTTATCATGCTAGGATTAGCAGGAAAAAGCAAAAAATTTCAGAATTGCACCTTGCAATGCGGAGATATTACTGTTTGTGCATTTACAATATTCATTGATTTTTGCCATTGAAAAACATGTTTTTCATATACCAGAAATGTTTGAAGCTACTGACTGAATGAAAGGAGCTGGCATCTCACTCTCTTTGAATCTTCTTTATCATGCTAGGATTAACAGGAAAAAGCAAAAAATTTCAGAATTGCACCTTGCAATGTGGAGATATTACTGTTTGTGCATTTACAATATTCATTGATTTTTGCCATTGAAAAACGTTTTTCATATACCAGAAATGTTTGAAGCTACTGACTGAATGAAAGGAGCTGGCATCTCACTCTCTTTGAATCTTCTTTATCATGCTAGGATTAACAGGAAAAAGCTAAAAATTTCAGAATTGCACCGTGCAATGTGGAGATATTACTGTTTGTGCATTTACAATATTCATTGATTTTTGCCATTGAAAAACATGTTTTTCATATACCAGAAATGTTTGAAGCTACTGACTGAATGAAAGGAGCTGGCATCTCACTCTCTTTGAATCTTCTTTATCATGCTAGGATTAGCAGGAAAAAGCAAAAAATTTCAGAATTGCACCTTGCAATGTGGAGATATTACTGTTTGTGCATTTACAATATTCATTGATTTTTGCCATTGAAAAACGTTTTTCATATACCAGAAATGTTTGAAGCTACTGACTGAATGAAAGGAGCTGGCATCTCACTCTCTTTGAATCTTCTTTATCATGCTAGGATTAGCAGGAAAAAGCAAAAAATTTCAGAATTGCACCTTGCAATGCGGAGATATTACTGTTTGTGCATTTACAATATTCATTGATTTTTGCCATTGAAAAACATGTTTTTCATATACCAGAAATGTTTGAAGCTACTGACTGAATGAAAGGAGCTGGCATCTCACTCTCTTTGAATCTTCTTTATCATGCTAGGATTAACAGGAAAAAGCAAAAAATTTCAGAATTGCACCTTGCAATGTGGAGATATTACTGTTTGTGCATTTACAATATTCATTGATTTTTGCCATTGAAAAACGTTTTTCATATACCAGAAATGTTTGAAGCTACTGACTGAATGAAAGGAGCTGGCATCTCACTCTCTTTGAATCTTCTTTATCATGCTAGGATTAACAGGAAAAAGCTAAAAATTTCAGAATTGCACCGTGCAATGTGGAGATATTACTGTTTGTGCATTTACAATATTCATTGATTTTTGCCATTGAAAAACATGTTTTTCATATACCAGAAATGTTTGAAGCTACTGACAATGAAAGGAGCTGGCATCTCACTCTCTTTGAATCTTCTTTATCATGCTAGGATTAGCAGGAAAAAGCAAAAAATTTCAGAATTGCACCTTGCAATGTGGAGATATTACTGTTTATGCATTTACAATATTCATTGATTTTTGCCATTGAAAAACGTTTTTCATATACCAGAAATGTTTGAAGCTACTGACTGAATGAAAGGAGCTGGCATCTCACTCTCTTTGAATCTTCTTTATCATGCTAGGATTAGCAGGAAAAAGCAAAAAATTTCAGAATTGCACCTTGCAATGTGGAGATATTACTGTTTGTGCATTTACAATATTCATTGATTTTTGCCATTGAAAAACATGTTTTTCATATACCAGAAATGTTTGAAGCTACTGACTGAATGAAAGGAGCTGGCATCTCACTCTCTTTGAATCTTCTTTATCATGGTAGGATTAACAGGAAAAAGCAAAAAATTTCAGAATTGCACCTTGCAATGTGGAGATATTACTGTTTGTGCATTTACAATATTCATTGATTTTTGCCATTGAAAAACATGTTTTTCATATACCAGAAATGTTTGAAGCTACTGACTGAATGAAAGGAGCTGGCATCTCACTCTCTTTGAATCTTCTTTATCATGCTAGGATTAACAGGAAAAAGCTAAAAATTTCAGAATTGCACCGTGCAATGTGGAGATATTACTGTTTGTGCATTTACAATATTCATTGATTTTTGCCATTGAAAAACATGTTTTTCATATACCAGAAATGTTTGAAGCTACTGACTGAATGAAAGGAGCTGGCATCTCACTCTCTTTGAATCTTCTTTATCATGCTAGGATTAACAGGAAAAAGCAAAAAATTTCAGAATTGCACCTTGCAATGTGGAGATATTACTGTTTGTGCATTTACAATATTCATTGATTTTTGCCATTGAAAAACATGTTTTTCATATACCAGAAATGTTTGAAGCTACTGACTGAATGAAAGGAGCTGGCATCTCACTCTCTTTGAATCTTCTTTATCATGCTAGGATTAGCAGGAAAAAGCAAAAAATTTCAGAATTGCACCTTGCAATGTGGAGATATTACTGTTTGTGCATTTACAATATTCATTGATTTTTGCCATTGAAAAACATGTTTTTCATATACCAGAAATGTTTGAAGCTACTGACTGAATGAAAGGAGCTGGCATCTCACTCTCTTTGAATCTTCTTTATCATGCTAGGATTAGCAGGAAAAAGCAAAAAATTTCAGAATTGCACCTTGCAATGCGGAGATATTACTGTTTGTGCATTTACAATATTCATTGATTTTTGCCATTGAAAAACATGTTTTTCATATACCAGAAATGTTTGAAGCTACTGACTGAATGAAAGGAGCTGGCATCTCACTCTCTTTGAATCTTCTTTATCATGCTAGGATTAACAGGAATAAGCAAAAAATTTCAGAATTGCACCTTGCAATGTGGAGATATTACTGTTTGTGCATTTACAATATTCATTGATTTTTGCCATTGAAAAACGTTTTTCATATACCAGAAATGTTTGAAGCTACTGACTGAATGAAAGGAGCTGGCATCTCACTCTCTTTGAATCTTCTTTATCATGCTAGGATTAACAGGAAAAAGCAAAAAATTTCAGAATTGCACCGTGCAATGTGGAGATATTACTGTTTGTGCATTTACAATATTCATTGATTTTTGCCATTGAAAAACATGTTTTTCATATACCAGAAATGTTTGAAGCTACTGACTGAATGAAAGGAGCTGGCATCTCACTCTCTTTGAATCTTCTTTATCATGCTAGGATTAGCAGGAAAAAGCAAAAAATTTCAGAATTGCACCTTGCAATGTGGAGATATTACTGTTTGTGCATTTACAATATTCATTGATTTTTGCCATTGAAAAACGTTTTTCATATACCAGAAATGTTTGAAGCTACTGACTGAATGAAAGGAGCTGGCATCTCACTCTCTTTGAATCTTCTTTATCATGCTAGGATTAGCAGGAAAAAGCAAAAAATTTCAGAATTGCACCTTGCAATGTGGAGATATTACTGTTTGTGCATTTACAATATTCATTGATTTTTGCCATTGAAAAACATGTTTTTCATATACCAGAAATGTTTGAAGCTACTGACTGAATGAAAGGAGCTGGCATCTCACTCTCTTTGAATCTTCTTTATCATGCTAGGATTAACAGGAAAAAGCAAAAAATTTCAGAATTGCACCTTGCAATGTGGAGATATTACTGTTTGTGCATTTACAATATTCATTGATTTTTGCCATTGAAAAACATGTTTTTCATATACCAGAAATGTTTGAAGCTACTGACTGAATGAAAGGAGCTGGCATCTCACTCTCTTTGAATCTTCTTTATCATGCTAGGATTAACAGGAAAAAGGTAAAAATTTCAGAATTGCACCGTGCAATGTGGAGATATTACTGTTTGTGCATTTACAATATTCATTGATTTTTGCCATTGAAAAACATGTTTTTCATATACCAGAAATGTTTGAAGCTACTGACTGAATGAAAGGAGCTGGCATCTCACTCTCTTTGAATCTTCTTTATCATGCTAGGATTAACAGGAAAAAGCTAAAAATTTCAGAATTGCACCGTGCAATGTGGAGATATTACTGTTTGTGCATTTACAATATTCATTGATTTTTGCCATTGAAAAACATGTTTTTCATATACCAGAAATGTTTGAAGCTACTGACTGAATGAAAGGAGCTGGCATCTCACTCTCTTTGAATCTTCTTTATCATGCTAGGATTAGCAGGAAAAAGCAAAAAATTTCAGAATTGCACCTTGCAATGTGGAGATATTACTGTTTGTGCATTTACAATATTCATTGATTTTTGCCATTGAAAAACATGTTTTTCATATACCAGAAATGTTTGAAGCTACTGACTGAATGAAAGGAGCTGGCATCTCACTCTCTTTGAATCTTCTTTATCATGCTAGGATTAGCAGGAAAAAGCAAAAAATTTCAGAATTGCACCTTGCAATGCGGAGATATTACTGTTTGTGCATTTACAATATTCATTGATTTTTGCCATTGAAAAACATGTTTTTCATATACCAGAAATGTTTGAAGCTACTGACTGAATGAAAGGAGCTGGCATCTCACTCTCTTTGAATCTTCTTTATCATGCTAGGATTAACAGGAAAAAGCAAAAAATTTCAGAATTGCACCTTGCAATGTGGAGATATTACTGTTTGTGCATTTACAATATTCATTGATTTTTGCCATTGAAAAACGTTTTTCATATACCAGAAATGTTTGAAGCTACTGACTGAATGAAAGGAGCTGGCATCTCACTCTCTTTGAATCTTCTTTATCATGCTAGGATTAACAGGAAAAAGCTAAAAATTTCAGAATTGCACCGTGCAATGTGGAGATATTACTGTTTGTGCATTTACAATATTCATTGATTTTTGCCATTGAAAAACATGTTTTTCATATACCAGAAATGTTTGAAGCTACTGACTGAATGAAAGGAGCTGGCATCTCACTCTCTTTGAATCTTCTTTATCATGCTAGGATTAGCAGGAAAAAGCAAAAAATTTCAGAATTGCACCTTGCAATGTGGAGATATTACTGTTTGTGCATTTACAATATTCATTGATTTTTGCCATTGAAAAACGTTTTTCATATACCAGAAATGTTTGAAGCTACTGACTGAATGAAAGGAGCTGGCATCTCACTCTCTTTGAATCTTCTTTATCATGCTAGGATTAGCAGGAAAAAGCAAAAAATTTCAGAATTGCACCTTGCAATGCGGAGATATTACTGTTTGTGCATTTACAATATTCATTGATTTTTGCCATTGAAAAACATGTTTTTCATATACCAGAAATGTTTGAAGCTACTGACTGAATGAAAGGAGCTGGCATCTCACTCTCTTTGAATCTTCTTTATCATGGTAGGATTAACAGGAAAAAGCAAAAAATTTCAGAATTGCACCTTGCAATGTGGAGATATTACTGTTTGTGCATTTACAATATTCATTGATTTTTGCCATTGAAAAACATGTTTTTCATATACCAGAAATGTTTGAAGCTACTGACTGAATGAAAGGAGCTGGCATCTCACTCTCTTTGAATCTTCTTTATCATGCTAGGATTAACAGGAAAAAGCTAAAAATTTCAGAATTGCACCGTGCAATGTGGAGATATTACTGTTTGTGCATTTACAATATTCATTGATTTTTGCCATTGAAAAACATGTTTTTCATATACCAGAAATGTTTGAAGCTACTGACTGAATGAAAGGAGCTGGCATCTCACTCTCTTTGAATCTTCTTTATCATGCTAGGATTAACAGGAAAAAGCAAAAAATTTCAGAATTGCACCTTGCAATGTGGAGATATTACTGTTTGTGCATTTACAATATTCATTGATTTTTGCCATTGAAAAACATGTTTTTCATATACCAGAAATGTTTGAAGCTACTGACTGAATGAAAGGAGCTGGCATCTCACTCTCTTTGAATCTTCTTTATCATGCTAGGATTAGCAGGAAAAAGCAAAAAATTTCAGAATTGCACCTTGCAATGTGGAGATATTACTGTTTGTGCATTTACAATATTCATTGATTTTTGCCATTGAAAAACATGTTTTTCATATACCAGAAATGTTTGAAGCTACTGACTGAATGAAAGGAGCTGGCATCTCACTCTCTTTGAATCTTCTTTATCATGCTAGGATTAGCAGGAAAAAGCAAAAAATTTCAGAATTGCACCTTGCAATGCGGAGATATTACTGTTTGTGCATTTACAATATTCATTGATTTTTGCCATTGAAAAACATGTTTTTCATATACCAGAAATGTTTGAAGCTACTGACTGAATGAAAGGAGCTGGCATCTCACTCTCTTTGAATCTTCTTTATCATGCTAGGATTAACAGGAATAAGCAAAAAATTTCAGAATTGCACCTTGCAATGTGGAGATATTACTGTTTGTGCATTTACAATATTCATTGATTTTTGCCATTGAAAAACGTTTTTCATATACCAGAAATGTTTGAAGCTACTGACTGAATGAAAGGAGCTGGCATCTCACTCTCTTTGAATCTTCTTTATCATGCTAGGATTAACAGGAAAAAGCTAAAAATTTCAGAATTGCACCGTGCAATGTGGAGATATTACTGTTTGTGCATTTACAATATTCATTGATTTTTGCCATTGAAAAACATGTTTTTCATATACCAGAAATGTTTGAAGCTACTGACTGAATGAAAGGAGCTGGCATCTCACTCTCTTTGAATCTTCTTTATCATGCTAGGATTAGCAGGAAAAAGCAAAAAATTTCAGAATTGCACCTTGCAATGTGGAGATATTACTGTTTGTGCATTTACAATATTCATTGATTTTTGCCATTGAAAAACGTTTTTCATATACCAGAAATGTTTGAAGCTACTGACTGAATGAAAGGAGCTGGCATCTCACTCTCTTTGAATCTTCTTTATCATGCTAGGATTAGCAGGAAAAAGCAAAAAATTTCAGAATTGCACCTTGCAATGTGGAGATATTACTGTTTGTGCATTTACAATATTCATTGATTTTTGCCATTGAAAAACATGTTTTTCATATACCAGAAATGTTTGAAGCTACTGACTGAATGAAAGGAGCTGGCATCTCACTCTCTTTGAATCTTCTTTATCATGCTAGGATTAACAGGAAAAAGCAAAAAATTTCAGAATTGCACCTTGCAATGTGGAGATATTACTGTTTGTGCATTTACAATATTCATTGATTTTTGCCATTGAAAAACATGTTTTTCATATACCAGAAATGTTTGAAGCTACTGACTGAATGAAAGGAGCTGGCATCTCACTCTCTTTGAATCTTCTTTATCATGCTAGGATTAACAGGAAAAAGGTAAAAATTTCAGAATTGCACCGTGCAATGTGGAGATATTACTGTTTGTGCATTTACAATATTCATTGATTTTTGCCATTGAAAAACATGTTTTTCATATACCAGAAATGTTTGAAGCTACTGACTGAATGAAAGGAGCTGGCATCTCACTCTCTTTGAATCTTCTTTATCATGCTAGGATTAACAGGAAAAAGCTAAAAATTTCAGAATTGCACCGTGCAATGTGGAGATATTACTGTTTGTGCATTTACAATATTCATTGATTTTTGCCATTGAAAAACATGTTTTTCATATACCAGAAATGTTTGAAGCTACTGACTGAATGAAAGGAGCTGGCATCTCACTCTCTTTGAATCTTCTTTATCATGCTAGGATTAGCAGGAAAAAGCAAAAAATTTCAGAATTGCACCTTGCAATGTGGAGATATTACTGTTTGTGCATTTACAATATTCATTGATTTTTGCCATTGAAAAACATGTTTTTCATATACCAGAAATGTTTGAAGCTACTGACTGAATGAAAGGAGCTGGCATCTCACTCTCTTTGAATCTTCTTTATCATGCTAGGATTAGCAGGAAAAAGCAAAAAATTTCAGAATTGCACCTTGCAATGCGGAGATATTACTGTTTGTGCATTTACAATATTCATTGATTTTTGCCATTGAAAAACATGTTTTTCATATACCAGAAATGTTTGAAGCTACTGACTGAATGAAAGGAGCTGGCATCTCACTCTCTTTGAATCTTCTTTATCATGCTAGGATTAACAGGAAAAAGCAAAAAATTTCAGAATTGCACCTTGCAATGTGGAGATATTACTGTTTGTGCATTTACAATATTCATTGATTTTTGCCATTGAAAAACGTTTTTCATATACCAGAAATGTTTGAAGCTACTGACTGAATGAAAGGAGCTGGCATCTCACTCTCTTTGAATCTTCTTTATCATGCTAGGATTAACAGGAAAAAGCTAAAAATTTCAGAATTGCACCGTGCAATGTGGAGATATTACTGTTTGTGCATTTACAATATTCATTGATTTTTGCCATTGAAAAACATGTTTTTCATATACCAGAAATGTTTGAAGCTACTGACTGAATGAAAGGAGCTGGCATCTCACTCTCTTTGAATCTTCTTTATCATGCTAGGATTAGCAGGAAAAAGCAAAAAATTTCAGAATTGCACCTTGCAATGTGGAGATATTACTGTTTGTGCATTTACAATATTCATTGATTTTTGCCATTGAAAAACGTTTTTCATATACCAGAAATGTTTGAAGCTACTGACTGAATGAAAGGAGCTGGCATCTCACTCTCTTTGAATCTTCTTTATCATGCTAGGATTAGCAGGAAAAAGCAAAAAATTTCAGAATTGCACCTTGCAATGCGGAGATATTACTGTTTGTGCATTTACAATATTCATTGATTTTTGCCATTGAAAAACATGTTTTTCATATACCAGAAATGTTTGAAGCTACTGACTGAATGAAAGGAGCTGGCATCTCACTCTCTTTGAATCTTCTTTATCATGCTAGGATTAACAGGAAAAAGCAAAAAATTTCAGAATTGCACCTTGCAATGTGGAGATATTACTGTTTGTGCATTTACAATATTCATTGATTTTTGCCATTGAAAAACGTTTTTCATATACCAGAAATGTTTGAAGCTACTGACTGAATGAAAGGAGCTGGCATCTCACTCTCTTTGAATCTTCTTTATCATGCTAGGATTAACAGGAAAAAGCTAAAAATTTCAGAATTGCACCGTGCAATGTGGAGATATTACTGTTTGTGCATTTACAATATTCATTGATTTTTGCCATTGAAAAACATGTTTTTCATATACCAGAAATGTTTGAAGCTACTGACTGAATGAAAGGAGCTGGCATCTCACTCTCTTTGAATCTTCTTTATCATGCTAGGATTAGCAGGAAAAAGCAAAAAATTTCAGAATTGCACCTTGCAATGTGGAGATATTACTGTTTGTGCATTTACAATATTCATTGATTTTTGCCATTGAAAAACGTTTTTCATATACCAGAAATGTTTGAAGCTACTGACTGAATGAAAGGAGCTGGCATCTCACTCTCTTTGAATCTTCTTTATCATGCTAGGATTAGCAGGAAAAAGCAAAAAATTTCAGAATTGCACCTTGCAATGTGGAGATATTACTGTTTGTGCATTTACAATATTCATTGATTTTTGCCATTGAAAAACATGTTTTTCATATACCAGAAATGTTTGAAGCTACTGACTGAATGAAAGGAGCTGGCATCTCACTCTCTTTGAATCTTCTTTATCATGGTAGGATTAACAGGAAAAAGCAAAAAATTTCAGAATTGCACCTTGCAATGTGGAGATATTACTGTTTGTGCATTTACAATATTCATTGATTTTTGCCATTGAAAAACATGTTTTTCATATACCAGAAATGTTTGAAGCTACTGACTGAATGAAAGGAGCTGGCATCTCACTCTCTTTGAATCTTCTTTATCATGCTAGGATTAACAGGAAAAAGCTAAAAATTTCAGAATTGCACCGTGCAATGTGGAGATATTACTGTTTGTGCATTTACAATATTCATTGATTTTTGCCATTGAAAAACATGTTTTTCATATACCAGAAATGTTTGAAGCTACTGACTGAATGAAAGGAGCTGGCATCTCACTCTCTTTGAATCTTCTTTATCATGCTAGGATTAGCAGGAAAAAGCAAAAAATTTCAGAATTGCACCTTGCAATGCGGAGATATTACTGTTTGTGCATTTACAATATTCATTGATTTTTGCCATTGAAAAACATGTTTTTCATATACCAGAAATGTTTGAAGCTACTGATTGAATGAAAGGAGCTGGCATCTCACTCTCTTTGAATCTTCTTTATCATGCTAGGATTAACAGGAAAAAGCAAAAAATTTCAGAATTGCACCTTGCAATGTGGAGATATTACTGTTTGTGCATTTACAATATTCATTGATTTTTGCCATTGAAAAACATGTTTTTCATATACCAGAAATGTTTGAAGCTACTGACTGAATGAAAGGAGCTGGCATCTCACTCTCTTTGAATCTTCTTTATCATGCTAGGATTAGCAGGAAAAAGCAAAAAATTTCAGAATTGCACCTTGCAATGCGGAGATATTACTGTTTGTGCATTTACAATATTCATTGATTTTTGCCATTGAAAAACGTTTTTCATATACCAGAAATGTTTGAAGCTACTGACTGAATGAAAGGAGCTGGCATCTCACTCTCTTTGAATCTTCTTTATCATGCTAGGATTAGCAGGAAAAAGCAAAAAATTTCAGAATTGCACCTTGCAATGTGGAGATATTACTGTTTGTGCATTTACAATATTCATTGATTTTTGCCATTGAAAAACATGTTTTTCATATACCAGAAATGTTTGAAGCTACTGACTGAATGAAAGGAGCTGGCATCTCACTCTCTTTGAATCTTCTTTATCATGCTAGGATTAACAGGAAAAAGCAAAAAATTTCAGAATTGCACCTTGCAATGTGGAGATATTACTGTTTGTGCATTTACAATATTCATTGATTTTTGCCATTGAAAAACATGTTTTTCATATACCAGAAATGTTTGAAGCTACTGACTGAATGAAAGGAGCTGGCATCTCACTCTCTTTGAATCTTCTTTATCATGCTAGGATTAACAGGAAAAAGGTAAAAATTTCAGAATTGCACCGTGCAATGTGGAGATATTACTGTTTGTGCATTTACAATATTCATTGATTTTTGCCATTGAAAAACATGTTTTTCATATACCAGAAATGTTTGAAGCTACTGACTGAATGAAAGGAGCTGGCATCTCACTCTCTTTGAATCTTCTTTATCATGCTAGGATTAACAGGAAAAAGCTAAAAATTTCAGAATTGCACCGTGCAATGTGGAGATATTACTGTTTGTGCATTTACAATATTCATTGATTTTTGCCATTGAAAAACATGTTTTTCATATACCAGAAATGTTTGAAGCTACTGACTGAATGAAAGGAGCTGGCATCTCACTCTCTTTGAATCTTCTTTATCATGCTAGGATTAGCAGGAAAAAGCAAAAAATTTCAGAATTGCACCTTGCAATGTGGAGATATTACTGTTTGTGCATTTACAATATTCATTGATTTTTGCCATTGAAAAACATGTTTTTCATATACCAGAAATGTTTGAAGCTACTGACTGAATGAAAGGAGCTGGCATCTCACTCTCTTTGAATCTTCTTTATCATGCTAGGATTAGCAGGAAAAAGCTAAAAATTTCAGAATTGCACCGTGCAATGTGGAGATATTACTGTTTGTGCATTTACAATATTCATTGATTTTTGCCATTGAAAAACATGTTTTTCATATACCAGAAATGTTTGAAGCTACTGACTGAATGAAAGGAGCTGGCATCTCACTCTCTTTGAATCTTCTTTATCATGCTAGGATTAGCAGGAAAAAGCAAAAAATTTCAGAATTGCACCTTGCAATGCGGAGATATTACTGTTTGTGCATTTACAATATTCATTGATTTTTGCCATTGAAAAACATGTTTTTCATATACCAGAAATGTTTGAAGCTACTGATTGAATGAAAGGAGCTGGCATCTCACTCTCTTTGAATCTTCTTTATCATGCTAGGATTAACAGGAAAAAGCAAAAAATTTCAGAATTGCACCTTGCAATGTGGAGATATTACTGTTTGTGCATTTACAATATTCATTGATTTTTGCCATTGAAAAACGTTTTTCATATACCAGAAATGTTTGAAGCTACTGACTGAATGAAAGGAGCTGGCATCTCTCTTTGAATCTTCTTTATCATGCTAGGATTAGCAGGAAAAAGCAAAAAATTTCAGAATTGCACCTTGCAATGTGGAGATATTACTGTTTGTGCATTTACAATATTCATTGATTTTTGCCATTGAAAAACATGTTTTTCATATACCAGAAATGTTTGAAGCTACTGACTGAATGAAAGGAGCTGGCATCTCACTCTCTTTGAATCTTCTTTATCATGCTAGGATTAACAGGAAAAAGCAAAAAATTTCAGAATTGCACCTTGCAATGTGGAGATATTACTGTTTGTGCATTTACAATATTCATTGATTTTTGCCATTGAAAAACATGTTTTTCATATACCAGAAATGTTTGAAGCTACTGACTGAATGAAAGGAGCTGGCATCTCACTCTCTTTGAATCTTCTTTATCATGCTAGGATTAACAGGAAAAAGCTAAAAATTTCAGAATTGCACTGTGCAATGTGGAGATATTACTGTTTGTGCATTTACAATATTCATTGATTTTTGCCATTGAAAAACATGTTTTTCATATACCAGAAATGTTTGAAGCTACTGACTGAATGAAAGGAGCTGGCATCTCACTCTCTTTGAATCTTCTTTATCATGCTAGGATTAGCAGGAAAAAGCAAAAAATTTCAGAATTGCACCTTGCAATGTGGAGATATTACTGTTTGTGCATTTACAATATTCATTGATTTTTGCCATTGAAAAACATGTTTTTCATATACCAGAAATGTTTGAAGCTACTGACTGAATGAAAGGAGCTGGCATCTCACTCTCTTTGAATCTTCTTTATCATGCTAGGATTAACAGGAAAAAGCTAAAAATTTCAGAATTGCACCGTGCAATGTGGAGATATTACTGTTTGTGCATTTACAATATTCATTGATTTTTGCCATTGAAAAACATGTTTTTCATATACCAGAAATGTTTGAAGCTACTGACTGAATGAAAGGAGCTGGCATCTCACTCTCTTTGAATCTTCTTTATCATGCTAGGATTAACAGGAAAAAGCAAAAAATTTCAGAATTGCACCTTGCAATGTGGAGATATTACTGTTTGTGCATTTACAATATTCATTGATTTTTGCCATTGAAAAACATGTTTTTCATATACCAGAAATGTTTGAAGCTACTGACTGAATGAAAGGAGCTGGCATCTCACTCTCTTTGAATCTTCTTTATCATGCTAGGATTAACAGGAAAAAGCTAAAAATTTCAGAATTGCACCGTGCAATGTGGAGATATTACTGTTTGTGCATTTACAATATTCAATATCTCCACATTGCAAGGTGCAATTCTGAAATTTTTTGCTTTTTCCTGCTAATCCTAGCATGATAAAGAAGATTCAAAGAGAGTGAGATGCCAGCTCCTTTCATTCAGTCAGTAGCTTCAAACATTTCTGGTATATGAAAAACATGTTTTTCAATGGCAAAAATCAATGAATATTGTAAATGCACAAACAGTAATATCTCCGCATTGCAAGGTGCAATTCTGAAATTTTTTGCTTTTTCCTGCTAATCCTAGCATGATAAAGAAGATTCAAAGAGAGTGAGATGCCAGCTCCTTTCATTCAGTCAGTAGCTTCAAACATTTCTGGTATATGAAAAACATGTTTTTCAATGGCAAAAATCAATGAATATTGTAAAAGCACAAACAGTAATATCTCCACATTGCACGGTGCAATTCTGAAATTTTTAGCTTTTTCCTGTTAATCCTAGCATGATAAAGAAGATTCAAAGAGAGTGAGATGCCAGCTCCTTTCATTCAGTCAGTAGCTTCAAACATTTCTGGTATATGAAAAACATGTTTTTCAATGGCAAAAATCAATGAATATTGTAAATGCACAAACAGTAATATCTCCACATTGCAAGGTGCAATTCTGAAATTTTTTGCTTTTTCCTGCTAATCCTAGCATGATAAAGAAGATTCAAAGAGAGTGAGATGCCAGCTCCTTTCATTCAGTCAGTAGCTTCAAACATTTCTGGTATATGAAAAACATGTTTTTCAATGGCAAAAATCAATGAATATTGTAAATGCACAAACAGTAATATCTCCACATTGCACGGTGCAATTCTGAAATTTTTAGCTTTTTCCTGTTAATCCTAGCATGATAAAGAAGATTCAAAGAGAGTGAGATGCCAGCTCCTTTCATTCAGTCAGTAGCTTCAAACATTTCTGGTATATGAAAAACGTTTTTCAATGGCAAAAATCAATGAATATTGTAAATGCACAAACAGTAATATCTCCACATTGCAAGGTGCAATTCTGAAATTTTTTGCTTTTTCCTGTTAATCCTAGCATGATAAAGAAGATTCAAAGAGAGTGAGATGCCAGCTCCTTTCATTCAGTCAGTAGCTTCAAACATTTCTGGTATATGAAAAACATGTTTTTCAATGGCAAAAATCAATGAATATTGTAAATGCACAAACAGTAATATCTCCACATTGCACGGTGCAATTCTGAAATTTTTAGCTTTTTCCTGTTAATCCTAGCATGATAAAGAAGATTCAAAGAGAGTGAGATGCCAGCTCCTTTCATTCAGTCAGTAGCTTCAAACATTTCTGGTATATGAAAAACATGTTTTTCAATGGCAAAAATCAATGAATATTGTAAATGCACAAACAGTAATATCTCCACATTGCAAGGTGCAATTCTGAAATTTTTAGCTTTTTCCTGTTAATCCTAGCATGATAAAGAAGATTCAAAGAGAGTGAGATGCCAGCTCCTTTCATTCAATCAGTAGCTTCAAACATTTCTGGTATATGAAAAACATGTTTTTCAATGGCAAAAATCAATGAATATTGTAAATGCACAAACAGTAATATCTCCGCATTGCAAGGTGCAATTCTGAAATTTTTTGCTTTTTCCTGCTAATCCTAGCATGATAAAGAAGATTCAAAGAGAGTGAGATGCCAGCTCCTTTCATTCAGTCAGTAGCTTCAAACATTTCTGGTATATGAAAAACATGTTTTTCAATGGCAAAAATCAATGAATATTGTAAATGCACAAACAGTAATATCTCCACATTGCACGGTGCAATTCTGAAATTTTTAGCTTTTTCCTACTAATCCTAGCATGATAAAGAAGATTCAAAGAGTGTGAGATGCCAGCTCCTTTCATTCAGTCAGTAGCTTCAAACATTTCTGGTATATGAAAAACATGTTTTTCAATGGCAAAAATCAATGAATATTGTAAATGCACAAACAGTAATATCTCCACATTGCAAGGTGCAATTCTGAAATTTTTTGCTTTTTCCTGCTAATCCTAGCATGATAAAGAAGATTCAAAGAGAGTGAGATGCCAGCTCCTTTCATTCAGTCAGTAGCTTCAAACATTTCTGGTATATGAAAAACATGTTTTTCAATGGCAAAAATCAATGAATATTGTAAAAGCACAAACAGTAATATCTCCACATTGCACGGTGCAATTCTGAAATTTTTAGCTTTTTCCTGTTAATCCTAGCATGATAAAGAAGATTCAAAGAGAGTGAGATGCCAGCTCCTTTCATTCAGTCAGTAGCTTCAAACATTTCTGGTATATGAAAAACATGTTTTTCAATGGCAAAAATCAATGAATATTGTAAATGCACAAACAGTAATATCTCCGCATTGCAAGGTGCAATTCTGAAATTTTTTGCTTTTTCCTGCTAATCCTAGCATGATAAAGAAGATTCAAAGAGAGTGAGATGCCAGCTCCTTTCATTCAGTCAGTAGCTTCAAACATTTCTGGTATATGAAAAACATGTTTTTCAATGGCAAAAATCAATGAATATTGTAAAAGCACAAACAGTAATATCTCCACATTGCACGGTGCAATTCTGAAATTTTTAGCTTTTTCCTGTTAATCCTAGCATGATAAAGAAGATTCAAAGAGAGTGAGATGCCAGCTCCTTTCATTCAGTCAGTAGCTTCAAACATTTCTGGTATATGAAAAACATGTTTTTCAATGGCAAAAATCAATGAATATTGTAAATGCACAAACAGTAATATCTCCACATTGCAAGGTGCAATTCTGAAATTTTTTGCTTTTTCCTGCTAATCCTAGCATGATAAAGAAGATTCAAAGAGAGTGAGATGCCAGCTCCTTTCATTCAGTCAGTAGCTTCAAACATTTCTGGTATATGAAAAACATGTTTTTCAATGGCAAAAATCAATGAATATTGTAAATGCACAAACAGTAATATCTCCACATTGCACGGTGCAATTCTGAAATTTTTAGCTTTTTCCTGTTAATCCTAGCATGATAAAGAAGATTCAAAGAGAGTGAGATGCCAGCTCCTTTCATTCAGTCAGTAGCTTCAAACATTTCTGGTATATGAAAAACGTTTTTCAATGGCAAAAATCAATGAATATTGTAAATGCACAAACAGTAATATCTCCACATTGCAAGGTGCAATTCTGAAATTTTTTGCTTTTTCCTGTTAATCCTAGCATGATAAAGAAGATTCAAAGAGAGTGAGATGCCAGCTCCTTTCATTCAGTCAGTAGCTTCAAACATTTCTGGTATATGAAAAACGTTTTTCAATGGCAAAAATCAATGAATATTGTAAATGCACAAACAGTAATATCTCCACATTGCACGGTGCAATTCTGAAATTTTTAGCTTTTTCCTGTTAATCCTAGCATGATAAAGAAGATTCAAAGAGAGTGAGATGCCAGCTCCTTTCATTCAGTCAGTAGCTTCAAACATTTCTGGTATATGAAAAACATGTTTTTCAATGGCAAAAATCAATGAATATTGTAAATGCACAAACAGTAATATCTCCACATTGCAAGGTGCAATTCTGAAATTTTTAGCTTTTTCCTGTTAATCCTAGCATGATAAAGAAGATTCAAAGAGAGTGAGATGCCAGCTCCTTTCATTCAGTCAGTAGCTTCAAACATTTCTGGTATATGAAAAACATGTTTTTCAATGGCAAAAATCAATGAATATTGTAAATGCACAAACAGTAATATCTCCACATTGCACGGTGCAATTCTGAAATTTTTAGCTTTTTCCTACTAATCCTAGCATGATAAAGAAGATTCAAAGAGAGTGAGATGCCAGCTCCTTTCATTCAGTCAGTAGCTTCAAACATTTCTGGTATATGAAAAACATGTTTTTCAATGGCAAAAATCAATGAATATTGTAAATGCACAAACAGTAATATCTCCACATTGCAAGGTGCAATTCTGAAATTTTTTGCTTTTTCCTGTTAATCCTAGCATGATAAAGAAGATTCAAAGAGAGTGAGATGCCAGCTCCTTTCATTCAGTCAGTAGCTTCAAACATTTCTGGTATATGAAAAACATGTTTTTCAATGGCAAAAATCAATGAATATTGTAAATGCACAAACAGTAATATCTCCACATTGCACGGTGCAATTCTGAAATTTTTAGCTTTTTCCTGTTAATCCTAGCATGATAAAGAAGATTCAAAGAGAGTGAGATGCCAGCTCCTTTCATTCAGTCAGTAGCTTCAAACATTTCTGGTATATGAAAAACATGTTTTTCAATGGCAAAAATCAATGAATATTGTAAATGCACAAACAGTAATATCTCCACATTGCAAGGTGCAATTCTGAAATTTTTAGCTTTTTCCTGTTAATCCTAGCATGATAAAGAAGATTCAAAGAGAGTGAGATGCCAGCTCCTTTCATTCAGTCAGTAGCTTCAAACATTTCTGGTATATGAAAAACATGTTTTTCAATGGCAAAAATCAATGAATATTGTAAATGCACAAACAGTAATATCTCCACATTGCACGGTGCAATTCTGAAATTTTTAGCTTTTTCCTACTAATCCTAGCATGATAAAGAAGATTCAAAGAGAGTGAGATGCCAGCTCCTTTCATTCAGTCAGTAGCTTCAAACATTTCTGGTATATGAAAAACATGTTTTTCAATGGCAAAAATCAATGAATATTGTAAATGCACAAACAGTAATATCTCCACATTGCAAGGTGCAATTCTGAAATTTTTTGCTTTTTCCTGCTAATCCTAGCATGATAAAGAAGATTCAAAGAGAGTGAGATGCCAGCTCCTTTCATTCAGTCAGTAGCTTCAAACATTTCTGGTATATGAAAAACATGTTTTTCAATGGCAAAAATCAATGAATATTGTAAATGCACAAACAGTAATATCTCCACATTGCACGGTGCAATTCTGAAATTTTTAGCTTTTTCCTGTTAATCCTAGCATGATAAAGAAGATTCAAAGAGAGTGAGATGCCAGCTCCTTTCATTCAGTCAGTAGCTTCAAACATTTCTGGTATATGAAAAACATGTTTTTCAATGGCAAAAATCAATGAATATTGTAAATGCACAAACAGTAATATCTCCACATTGCACGGTGCAATTCTGAAATTTTTAGCTTTTTCCTGTTAATCCTAGCATGATAAAGAAGATTCAAAGAGAGTGAGATGCCAGCTCCTTTCATTCAGTCAGTAGCTTCAAACATTTCTGGTATATGAAAAACATGTTTTTCAATGGCAAAAATCAATGAATATTGTAAATGCACAAACAGTAATATCTCCACATTGCAAGGTGCAATTCTGAAATTTTTTGCTTTTTCCTGTTATTCCTAGCATGATAAAGAAGATTCAAAGAGAGTGAGATGCCAGCTCCTTTCATTCAGTCAGTAGCTTCAAACATTTCTGGTATATGAAAAACGTTTTTCAATGGCAAAAATCAATGAATATTGTAAATGCACAAACAGTAATATCTCCACATTGCAAGGTGCAATTCTGAAATTTTTTGCTTTTTCCTGTTAATCCTAGCATGATAAAGAAGATTCAAAGAGAGTGAGATGCCAGCTCCTTTCATTCAGTCAGTAGCTTCAAACATTTCTGGTATATGAAAAACATGTTTTTCAATGGCAAAAATCAATGAATATTGTAAATGCACAAACAGTAATATCTCCACATTGCACGGTGCAATTCTGAAATTTTTAGCTTTTTCCTGTTAATCCTAGCATGATAAAGAAGATTCAAAGAGAGTGAGATGCCAGCTCCTTTCATTCAGTCAGTAGCTTCAAACATTTCTGGTATATGAAAAACATGTTTTTCAATGGCAAAAATCAATGAATATTGTAAATGCACAAACAGTAATATCTCCACATTGCAAGGTGCAATTCTGAAATTTTTAGCTTTTTCCTGTTAATCCTAGCATGATAAAGAAGATTCAAAGAGAGTGAGATGCCAGCTCCTTTCATTCAATCAGTAGCTTCAAACATTTCTGGTATATGAAAAACATGTTTTTCAATGGCAAAAATCAATGAATATTGTAAATGCACAAACAGTAATATCTCCGCATTGCAAGGTGCAATTCTGAAATTTTTTGCTTTTTCCTGCTAATCCTAGCATGATAAAGAAGATTCAAAGAGAGTGAGATGCCAGCTCCTTTCATTCAGTCAGTAGCTTCAAACATTTCTGGTATATGAAAAACATGTTTTTCAATGGCAAAAATCAATGAATATTGTAAATGCACAAACAGTAATATCTCCACATTGCACGGTGCAATTCTGAAATTTTTAGCTTTTTCCTACTAATCCTAGCATGATAAAGAAGATTCAAAGAGAGTGAGATGCCAGCTCCTTTCATTCAGTCAGTAGCTTCAAACATTTCTGGTATATGAAAAACATGTTTTTCAATGGCAAAAATCAATGAATATTGTAAATGCACAAACAGTAATATCTCCACATTGCAAGGTGCAATTCTGAAATTTTTTGCTTTTTCCTGCTAATCCTAGCATGATAAAGAAGATTCAAAGAGAGTGAGATGCCAGCTCCTTTCATTCAGTCAGTAGCTTCAAACATTTCTGGTATATGAAAAACATGTTTTTCAATGGCAAAAATCAATGAATATTGTAAATGCACAAACAGTAATATCTCCACATTGCACGGTGCAATTCTGAAATTTTTAGCTTTTTCCTGTTAATCCTAGCATGATAAAGAAGATTCAAAGAGAGTGAGATGCCAGCTCCTTTCATTCAGTCAGTAGCTTCAAACATTTCTGGTATATGAAAAACATGTTTTTCAATGGCAAAAATCAATGAATATTGTAAATGCACAAACAGTAATATCTCCACATTGCAAGGTGCAATTCTGAAATTTTTTGCTTTTTCCTGCTAATCCTAGCATGATAAAGAAGATTCAAAGAGAGTGAGATGCCAGCTCCTTTCATTCAGTCAGTAGCTTCAAACATTTCTGGTATATGAAAAACATGTTTTTCAATGGCAAAAATCAATGAATATTGTAAATGCACAAACAGTAATATCTCCACATTGCACGGTGCAGATCTGAAATTTTTAGCTTTTTCCTGTTAATCCTAGCATGATAAAGAAGATTCAAAGAGAGTGAGATGCCAGCTCCTTTCATTCAGTCAGTAGCTTCAAACATTTCTGGTATATGAAAAACATGTTTTTCAATGGCAAAAATCAATGAATATTGTAAATGCACAAACAGTAATATCTCCACATTGCAAGGTGCAATTCTGAAATTTTTTGCTTTTTCCTGCTAATCCTAGCATGATAAAGAAGATTCAAAGAGAGTGAGATGCCAGCTCCTTTCATTCAGTCAGTAGCTTCAAACATTTCTGGTATATGAAAAACATGTTTTTCAATGGCAAAAATCAATGAATATTGTAAATGCACAAACAGTAATATCTCCACATTGCACGGTGCAATTCTGAAATTTTTAGCTTTTTCCTGTTAATCCTAGCATGATAAAGAAGATTCAAAGAGAGTGAGATGCCAGCTCCTTTCATTCAGTCAGTAGCTTCAAACATTTCTGGTATATGAAAAACGTTTTTCAATGGCAAAAATCAATGAATATTGTAAATGCACAAACAGTAATATCTCCACATTGCAAGGTGCAATTCTGAAATTTTTTGCTTTTTCCTGTTAATCCTAGCATGATAAAGAAGATTCAAAGAGAGTGAGATGCCAGCTCCTTTCATTCAGTCAGTAGCTTCAAACATTTCTGGTATATGAAAAACGTTTTTCAATGGCAAAAATCAATGAATATTGTAAATGCACAAACAGTAATATCTCCACATTGCACGGTGCAATTCTGAAATTTTTAGCTTTTTCCTGTTAATCCTAGCATGATAAAGAAGATTCAAAGAGAGTGAGATGCCAGCTCCTTTCATTCAGTCAGTAGCTTCAAACATTTCTGGTATATGAAAAACATGTTTTTCAATGGCAAAAATCAATGAATATTGTAAATGCACAAACAGTAATATCTCCACATTGCAAGGTGCAATTCTGAAATTTTTAGCTTTTTCCTGTTAATCCTAGCATGATAAAGAAGATTCAAAGAGAGTGAGATGCCAGCTCCTTTCATTCAGTCAGTAGCTTCAAACATTTCTGGTATATGAAAAACATGTTTTTCAATGGCAAAAATCAATGAATATTGTAAATGCACAAACAGTAATATCTCCACATTGCACGGTGCAATTCTGAAATTTTTAGCTTTTTCCTACTAATCCTAGCATGATAAAGAAGATTCAAAGAGAGTGAGATGCCAGCTCCTTTCATTCAGTCAGTAGCTTCAAACATTTCTGGTATATGAAAAACATGTTTTTCAATGGCAAAAATCAATGAATATTGTAAATGCACAAACAGTAATATCTCCACATTGCAAGGTGCAATTCTGAAATTTTTTGCTTTTTCCTGTTAATCCTAGCATGATAAAGAAGATTCAAAGAGAGTGAGATGCCAGCTCCTTTCATTCAGTCAGTAGCTTCAAACATTTCTGGTATATGAAAAACATGTTTTTCAATGGCAAAAATCAATGAATATTGTAAATGCACAAACAGTAATATCTCCACATTGCACGGTGCAATTCTGAAATTTTTAGCTTTTTCCTGTTAATCCTAGCATGATAAAGAAGATTCAAAGAGAGTGAGATGCCAGCTCCTTTCATTCAGTCAGTAGCTTCAAACATTTCTGGTATATGAAAAACATGTTTTTCAATGGCAAAAATCAATGAATATTGTAAATGCACAAACAGTAATATCTCCACATTGCAAGGTGCAATTCTGAAATTTTTAGCTTTTTCCTGTTAATCCTAGCATGATAAAGAAGATTCAAAGAGAGTGAGATGCCAGCTCCTTTCATTCAGTCAGTAGCTTCAAACATTTCTGGTATATGAAAAACATGTTTTTCAATGGCAAAAATCAATGAATATTGTAAATGCACAAACAGTAATATCTCCACATTGCACGGTGCAATTCTGAAATTTTTAGCTTTTTCCTACTAATCCTAGCATGATAAAGAAGATTCAAAGAGAGTGAGATGCCAGCTCCTTTCATTCAGTCAGTAGCTTCAAACATTTCTGGTATATGAAAAACATGTTTTTCAATGGCAAAAATCAATGAATATTGTAAATGCACAAACAGTAATATCTCCACATTGCAAGGTGCAATTCTGAAATTTTTTGCTTTTTCCTGCTAATCCTAGCATGATAAAGAAGATTCAAAGAGAGTGAGATGCCAGCTCCTTTCATTCAGTCAGTAGCTTCAAACATTTCTGGTATATGAAAAACATGTTTTTCAATGGCAAAAATCAATGAATATTGTAAATGCACAAACAGTAATATCTCCACATTGCACGGTGCAATTCTGAAATTTTTAGCTTTTTCCTGTTAATCCTAGCATGATAAAGAAGATTCAAAGAGAGTGAGATGCCAGCTCCTTTCATTCAGTCAGTAGCTTCAAACATTTCTGGTATATGAAAAACATGTTTTTCAATGGCAAAAATCAATGAATATTGTAAATGCACAAACAGTAATATCTCCACATTGCACGGTGCAATTCTGAAATTTTTAGCTTTTTCCTGTTAATCCTAGCATGATAAAGAAGATTCAAAGAGAGTGAGATGCCAGCTCCTTTCATTCAGTCAGTAGCTTCAAACATTTCTGGTATATGAAAAACATGTTTTTCAATGGCAAAAATCAATGAATATTGTAAATGCACAAACAGTAATATCTCCACATTGCAAGGTGCAATTCTGAAATTTTTTGCTTTTTCCTGTTATTCCTAGCATGATAAAGAAGATTCAAAGAGAGTGAGATGCCAGCTCCTTTCATTCAGTCAGTAGCTTCAAACATTTCTGGTATATGAAAAACGTTTTTCAATGGCAAAAATCAATGAATATTGTAAATGCACAAACAGTAATATCTCCACATTGCAAGGTGCAATTCTGAAATTTTTTGCTTTTTCCTGTTAATCCTAGCATGATAAAGAAGATTCAAAGAGAGTGAGATGCCAGCTCCTTTCATTCAGTCAGTAGCTTCAAACATTTCTGGTATATGAAAAACATGTTTTTCAATGGCAAAAATCAATGAATATTGTAAATGCACAAACAGTAATATCTCCACATTGCACGGTGCAATTCTGAAATTTTTAGCTTTTTCCTGTTAATCCTAGCATGATAAAGAAGATTCAAAGAGAGTGAGATGCCAGCTCCTTTCATTCAGTCAGTAGCTTCAAACATTTCTGGTATATGAAAAACATGTTTTTCAATGGCAAAAATCAATGAATATTGTAAATGCACAAACAGTAATATCTCCACATTGCAAGGTGCAATTCTGAAATTTTTAGCTTTTTCCTGTTAATCCTAGCATGATAAAGAAGATTCAAAGAGAGTGAGATGCCAGCTCCTTTCATTCAGTCAGTAGCTTCAAACATTTCTGGTATATGAAAAACGTTTTTCAATGGCAAAAATCAATGAATATTGTAAATGCACAAACAGTAATATCTCCACATTGCAAGGTGCAATTCTGAAATTTTTTGCTTTTTCCTGTTAATCCTAGCATGATAAAGAAGATTCAAAGAGAGTGATGCCAGCTCCTTTCATTCAGTCAGTAGCTTCAAACATTTCTGGTATATGAAAAACATGTTTTTCAATGGCAAAAATCAATGAATATTGTAAATGCACAAACAGTAATATCTCCACATTGCACGGTGCAATTCTGAAATTTTTAGCTTTTTCCTGTTAATCCTAGCATGATAAAGAAGATTCAAAGAGAGTGAGATGCCAGCTCCTTTCATTCAGTCAGTAGCTTCAAACATTTCTGGTATATGAAAAACATGTTTTTCAATGGCAAAAATCAATGAATATTGTAAATGCACAAACAGTAATATCTCCACATTGCAAGGTGCAATTCTGAAATTTTTAGCTTTTTCCTGTTAATCCTAGCATGATAAAGAAGATTCAAAGAGAGTGAGATGCCAGCTCCTTTCATTCAGTCAGTAGCTTCAAACATTTCTGGTATATGAAAAACATGTTTTTCAATGGCAAAAATCAATGAATATTGTAAATGCACAAACAGTAATATCTCCACATTGCACGGTGCAATTCTGAAATTTTTAGCTTTTTCCTACTAATCCTAGCATGATAAAGAAGATTCAAAGAGAGTGAGATGCCAGCTCCTTTCATTCAGTCAGTAGCTTCAAACATTTCTGGTATATGAAAAACATGTTTTTCAATGGCAAAAATCAATGAATATTGTAAATGCACAAACAGTAATATCTCCACATTGCAAGGTGCAATTCTGAAATTTTTTGCTTTTTCCTGTTAATCCTAGCATGATAAAGAAGATTCAAAGAGAGTGAGATGCCAGCTCCTTTCATTCAGTCAGTAGCTTCAAACATTTCTGGTATATGAAAAACATGTTTTTCAATGGCAAAAATCAATGAATATTGTAAATGCACAAACAGTAATATCTCCACATTGCAAGGTGCAATTCTGAAATTTTTAGCTTTTTCCTGTTAATCCTAGCATGATAAAGAAGATTCAAAGAGAGTGAGATGCCAGCTCCTTTCATTCAGTCAGTAGCTTCAAACATTTCTGGTATATGAAAAACATGTTTTTCAATGGCAAAAATCAATGAATATTGTAAATGCACAAACAGTAATATCTCCACATTGCACGGTGCAATTCTGAAATTTTTAGCTTTTTCCTACTAATCCTAGCATGATAAAGAAGATTCAAAGAGAGTGAGATGCCAGCTCCTTTCATTCAGTCAGTAGCTTCAAACATTTCTGGTATATGAAAAACATGTTTTTCAATGGCAAAAATCAATGAATATTGTAAATGCACAAACAGTAATATCTCCACATTGCAAGGTGCAATTCTGAAATTTTTTGCTTTTTCCTGCTAATCCTAGCATGATAAAGAAGATTCAAAGAGAGTGAGATGCCAGCTCCTTTCATTCAGTCAGTAGCTTCAAACATTTCTGGTATATGAAAAACATGTTTTTCAATGGCAAAAATCAATGAATATTGTAAATGCACAAACAGTAATATCTCCACATTGCACGGTGCAATTCTGAAATTTTTAGCTTTTTCCTGTTAATCCTAGCATGATAAAGAAGATTCAAAGAGAGTGAGATGCCAGCTCCTTTCATTCAGTCAGTAGCTTCAAACATTTCTGGTATATGAAAAACATGTTTTTCAATGGCAAAAATCAATGAATATTGTAAATGCACAAACAGTAATATCTCCACATTGCACGGTGCAATTCTGAAATTTTTAGCTTTTTCCTGTTAATCCTAGCATGATAAAGAAGATTCAAAGAGAGTGAGATGCCAGCTCCTTTCATTCAGTCAGTAGCTTCAAACATTTCTGGTATATGAAAAACATGTTTTTCAATGGCAAAAATCAATGAATATTGTAAATGCACAAACAGTAATATCTCCACATTGCAAGGTGCAATTCTGAAATTTTTTGCTTTTTCCTGTTATTCCTAGCATGATAAAGAAGATTCAAAGAGAGTGAGATGCCAGCTCCTTTCATTCAGTCAGTAGCTTCAAACATTTCTGGTATATGAAAAACGTTTTTCAATGGCAAAAATCAATGAATATTGTAAATGCACAAACAGTAATATCTCCACATTGCAAGGTGCAATTCTGAAATTTTTTGCTTTTTCCTGTTAATCCTAGCATGATAAAGAAGATTCAAAGAGAGTGAGATGCCAGCTCCTTTCATTCAGTCAGTAGCTTCAAACATTTCTGGTATATGAAAAACATGTTTTTCAATGGCAAAAATCAATGAATATTGTAAATGCACAAACAGTAATATCTCCACATTGCACGGTGCAATTCTGAAATTTTTAGCTTTTTCCTGTTAATCCTAGCATGATAAAGAAGATTCAAAGAGAGTGAGATGCCAGCTCCTTTCATTCAGTCAGTAGCTTCAAACATTTCTGGTATATGAAAAACGTTTTTCAATGGCAAAAATCAATGAATATTGTAAATGCACAAACAGTAATATCTCCACATTGCAAGGTGCAATTCTGAAATTTTTAGCTTTTTCCTGTTAATCCTAGCATGATAAAGAAGATTCAAAGAGAGTGAGATGCCAGCTCCTTTCATTCAATCAGTAGCTTCAAACATTTCTGGTATATGAAAAAAATGTTTTTCAATGGCAAAAATCAATGAATATTGTAAATGCACAAACAGTAATATCTCCGCATTGCAAGGTGCAATTCTGAAATTTTTTGCTTTTTCCTGCTAATCCTAGCATGATAAAGAAGATTCAAAGAGAGTGAGATGCCAGCTCCTTTCATTCAGTCAGTAGCTTCAAACATTTCTGGTATATGAAAAACATGTTTTTCAATGGCAAAAATCAATGAATATTGTAAATGCACAAACAGTAATATCTCCACATTGCACGGTGCAATTCTGAAATTTTTAGCTTTTTCCTACTAATCCTAGCATGATAAAGAAGATTCAAAGAGAGTGAGATGCCAGCTCCTTTCATTCAGTCAGTAGCTTCAAACATTTCTGGTATATGAAAAACATGTTTTTCAATGGCAAAAATCAATGAATATTGTAAATGCACAAACAGTAATATCTCCACATTGCAAGGTGCAATTCTGAAATTTTTTGCTTTTTCCTGCTAATCCTAGCATGATAAAGAAGATTCAAAGAGAGTGAGATGCCAGCTCCTTTCATTCAGTCAGTAGCTTCAAACATTTCTGGTATATGAAAAACATGTTTTTCAATGGCAAAAATCAATGAATATTGTAAATGCACAAACAGTAATATCTCCACATTGCACGGTGCAATTCTGAAATTTTTAGCTTTTTCCTGTTAATCCTAGCATGATAAAGAAGATTCAAAGAGAGTGAGATGCCAGCTCCTTTCATTCAGTCAGTAGCTTCAAACATTTCTGGTATATGAAAAACATGTTTTTCAATGGCAAAAATCAATGAATATTGTAAATGCACAAACAGTAATATCTCCACATTGCACGGTGCAATTCTGAAATTTTTAGCTTTTTCCTGTTAATCCTAGCATGATAAAGAAGATTCAAAGAGAGTGAGATGCCAGCTCCTTTCATTCAGTCAGTAGCTTCAAACATTTCTGGTATATGAAAAACATGTTTTTCAATGGCAAAAATCAATGAATATTGTAAATGCACAAACAGTAATATCTCCACATTGCAAGGTGCAATTCTGAAATTTTTTGCTTTTTCCTGTTATTCCTAGCATGATAAAGAAGATTCAAAGAGAGTGAGATGCCAGCTCCTTTCATTCAGTCAGTAGCTTCAAACATTTCTGGTATATGAAAAACATGTTTTTCAATGGCAAAAATCAATGAATATTGTAAATGCACAAACAGTAATATCTCCACATTGCAAGGTGCAATTCTGAAATTTTTTGCTTTTTCCTGCTAATCCTAGCATGATAAAGAAGATTCAAAGAGAGTGAGATGCCAGCTCCTTTCATTCAGTCAGTAGCTTCAAACATTTCTGGTATATGAAAAACGTTTTTCAATGGCAAAAATCAATGAATATTGTAAATGCACAAACAGTAATATCTCCACATTGCACGGTGCAATTCTAAGCTACTGACTGAATGAAAGGAGCTGGCATCTCACTCTCTTTGAATCTTCTTTATCATGCTAAGAGGAGCAGGAAAAAGCAAAAAATTTCAGAATTGCACCTTGCAATGCGGAGAAATCACTGTTTGTGCATTTACAATATTCATTGATTTTTGCCATTGAAAAACATCATGTTATTCATATACCAGAAATGTTTGAAGCTACTGACTGAATGAAAGGAGCTGGCATCTCACTCTCTTTGAATCTTCTTTATCATGCTAAGAGGAGCAGGAAAAAGCAAAAAATTTCAGAATTGCACCTTGCAATGTGGAGAAATTACTGTTTGTGCATTTACAATATTCATTGATTTTTGCCATTGAAAAACATCATGTTATTCATATACCAGAAATGTTTGAAGCTACTGACTGAATGAAAGGAGCTGGCATCTCACTCTCTTTGAATCTTCTTTATCATGCTAAGAGGAGCAGGAAAATGCAAAAAATTTCAGAATTGCACCTTGCAATGTGGAGAAATTACTGTTTGTGCATTTACAATATTCATTGATTTTTACCATTGAAAAACGTCCAGAAATGATTGAAGCTACTGACTGAATGTAAGTAGCTGGCATCTCACTCTCTTTGAATCTTCTTTATCATGCTAAGAGGAGCAGGAAAAAGCAAAAAATTTCAGACTTGCACCTTGCAATGCGGAGAAATTACTGTTTGTGCATTTACAATATTCATTGATTTTTGCCATTGAAAAACATCATGTTATTCATATACCAGAAATGTTTGAAGCTACTGACTGAATGAAAGGAGCTGGCATCTCACTCTCTTTGAATCTTCTTTATCATGCTAAGAGGAGCAGGAAAAAGCAAAAAATTTCAGAATTGCACCTTGCAATGTGGAGAAATTACTGATTGTGCATTTACAATATTCATTGATTTTTACCATTGAAAAACGTCCAGAAATGATTGAAGCTACTGACTGAATGAAAGTAGCTGGCATCTCACTCTCTTTGAATCTTCTTTATCATGCTAAGAGGAGCAGGAAAAAGCAAAAAATTTCAGACTTGCACCTTGCAATGCGGAGAAATTACTGTTTGTGCATTTACAATATTCATTGATTTTTGCCATTGAAAAACATCATGTTATTCATATACCAGAAATGTTTGAAGCTACTGACTGAATCAAAGGAGCTGGCATCTCACTCTCTTTGAATCTTCTTTATCATGCTAAGAGGAGCAGGAAAAAGCAAAAAATTTCAGAATTGCACCTTGCAATGCGGAGAAATTACTGTTTGTGCATTTACAATATTCATTGATTTTTGCCATTGAAAAACGTCCAGAAATGATTGAAGCTACTGACTGAATGAAAGGAGCTGGCATCTCACTCTCTTTGAATCTTCTTTATCATGCTAAGAGGAGCAGGAAAAAGCAAAAAATTTCAGAATTGCACCTTGCAATGCGGAGAAATTACTGTTTGTGCATTTACAATATTCATTGATTTTTGCCATTGAAAAACGTCCAGAAATGATTGAAGCTACTGACTGAATGAAAGGAGCTGGCATCTCACTCTCTTTGAATCTTCTTTATCATGCTAAGAGGAGCAGGAAAAAGCAAAAAATTTCAGAATTGCACCTTGCAATGCGGAGAAATTACTGTTTGTGCATTTACAATATTCATTGATTTTTGCCATTGAAAAACATGTTATTCATATACCAGAAATGTTTGAAGCTACTGACTGAATGAAAGGATCTGGCACCTCACTCTCTTTGAATCTTCTTTATCATGCTAAGAGGAGCGGGAAAAAGCAAAAAATTTCAGAATTGCACCTTGCAATGCGGAGAAATTACTGTTTGTGCATTTACAATATTCATTGATTTTTGCCATTGAAAAACGTCCAGAAATGATTGAAGGTACTGACTGAATGAAAGGAGCTGGCATCTCACTCTCTTTGAATCTTCTTTATCATGCTAAGAGGAGCAGGAAAAAGCAAAAAATTTCAGAATTGCACCTTGCAATGCGGAGAAATTACTGTTTGTGCATTTACAATATTCATTGATTTTTGCCATTGAAAAACGTCCAGAAATGATTGAAGATACTGACTGAATGAAAGGAGCTGGCATCTCACTCTCTTTGAATCTTCTTTATCATGCTAAGAGGAGCAGGAAAAAGCAAAAAATTTCAGAATTGCACCTTGCAATGCGGAGAAATTACTGTTTGTGCATTTACAATATTCATTGATTTTTGCCATTGAAAAACATCATGTTATTCATATACCAGAAATGATTGAAGCTACTGACTGAATGAAAGGAGCTGGCATCTCACTCTCTTTGAATCTTCTTTATCATGCTAAGAGGAGCAGGAAAAAGCAAAAAATTTCAGAATTGCACCTTGCAATGCGGAGAAATTACAGTTTGTGCATTTACAATATTCATTGATTTTTGCCATTGAAAAACATCCAGAAATGATTGAAGCTACTGACTGAATGAAAGGAGCTGGCATCTCACTCTCTTTGAATCTTCTTTATCATGCTAAGAGGAGCAGGAAAAAGCAAAAAATTTCAGAATTGCACCTTGCAATACGGAGAAATTACTGTTTGTGCATTTACAATATTCATTGATTTTTGCCATTGAAAAACATCATGTTATTCATATACCAGAAATGTTTGAAGCTACTGACTGAATGAAAGGAGCTGGCATCTCACTCTCTTTGAATCTTCTTTATCATGCTAAGAGGAGCAGGAAAAAGCAAAAAATTTCAGAATTGCACCTTGCAATGTGGAGAAATTACTGTTTGTGCATTTACAATATTCATTGATTTTTACCATTGAAAAACGTCCAGAAATGATTGAAGCTACTGACTGAATGAAAGTAGCTGGCATCTCACTCTCTTTGAATCTTCTTTATCATGCTAAGAGGAGCAGGAAAAAGCAAAAAATTTCAGACTTGCACCTTGCAATGCGGAGAAATTACTGTTTGTGCATTTACAATATTCATTGATTTTTGCCATTGAAAAACATCATGTTATTCATATACCAGAAATGTTTGAAGCTACTGACTGAATGAAAGGAGCTGGCATCTCACTCTCTTTGAATCTTCTTTATCATGCTAAGAGGAGCAGGAAAAAGCAAAAAATTTCAGAATTGCACCTTGCAATGCGGAGAAATTACTGTTTGTGCATTTACAATATTCATTGATTTTTGCCATTGAAAAACATCATGTTATTCATATACCAGAAATGTTTGAAGCTACTGACTGAATGAAAGGAGCTGGCATCTCACTCTCTTTGAATCTTCTTTATCATGCTAAGAGGAGCAGGAAAAAGCAAAAAATTTCAGAATTGCACCTTGCAATGTGGAGAAATTACTGTTTGTGCATTTACAATATTCATTGATTTTTACCATTGAAAAACGTCCAGAAATGATTGAAGCTACTGACTGAATGAAAGTAGCTGGCATCTCACTCTCTTTGAATCTTCTTTATCATGCTAAGAGGAGCAGGAAAAAGCAAAAAATTTCAGACTTGCACCTTGCAATGCGGAGAAATTACTGTTTGTGCATTTACAATATTCATTGATTTTTGCCATTGAAAAACATCATGTTATTCATATACCAGAAATGTTTGAAGCTACTGACTGAATGAAAGGAGCTGGCATCTCACTCTCTTTGAATCTTCTTTATCATGCTAAGAGGAGCAGGAAAAAGCAAAAAATTTCAGAATTGCACCTTGCAATGCGGAGAAATTACTGTTTGTGCATTTACAATATTCATTGATTTTTGCCATTGAAAAACGTCCAGAAATGATTGAAGCTACTGACTGAATGAAAGGAGCTGGCATCTCACTCTCTTTGAATCTTGTTTATCATGCTAAGAGGAGCAGGAAAAAGCAAAAAATTTCAGAATTGCACCTTGCAATGCGGAGAAATTACTGTTTGTGCATTTACAATATTCATTGATTTTTGCCATTGAAAAACGTCCAGAAATGATTGAAGATACTGACTGAATGAAAGGAGCTGGCATCTCACTCTCTTTGAATCTTCTTTATCATGCTAAGAGGAGCAGGAAAAAGCAAAAAATTTCAGAATTGCACCTTGCAATGCGGAGAAATTACTGTTTGTGCATTTACAATATTCATTGATTTTTGCCATTGAAAAACATCATGTTATTCATATACCAGAAATGATTGAAGCTACTGACTGAATGAAAGGAGCTGGCATCTCACTCTCTTTGAATCTTCTTTATCATGCTAAGAGGAGCAGGAAAAAGTAAAAAATTTCAGAATTGCACCTTGCAATGCGGAGAAATTACTGTTTGTGCATTTATAATATTCAATGATTTTTGCCATTGAAAAACGTCCAGAAATGATTGAAGCTACTGACTGAACGAAAGGAGCTGGCATCTCACTCTCTTTGAATCTTCTTTATCATGCTAAGAGGAGCAGGAAAAAGCAAAAAATTTCAGAATTGCACCTTGCAATGCGGAGAAATTACTGTTTGTGCATTTACAATATTCATTGATTTTTGCCATTGAAAAACGTCCAGAAATGATTGAAGCTACTGACTGAATGAAAGGAGCTGGCATCTCACTCTCTTTGAATCTTCTTTATCATGCTAAGAGGAGCAGGAAAAAGCAAAAAATTTCAGAATTGCACCTTGCAATGCGGAGAAATTACTGTTTGTGCATTTACAATATTCATTGATTTTTGCCATTGAAAAACATCATGTTATTCATATACCAGAAATGTTTGAAGCTACTGACTGAATGAAAGGAGCTGACATCTCACTCTCTTTGAATCTTCTTTATCATGCTAAGAGGAGCAGGAAAAAGCAAAAAATTTCAGAATTGCACCTTGCAATGCGGAGAAATTACTGTTTGTGCATTTACAATATTCATTGATTTTTGCCATTGATAAACGTCCAGAAATGATTGAAGCTACTGACTGAATGAAAGGAGCTGGCATCTCACTCTCTTTGAATCTTCTTTATCATGCTAAGAGGAGCAGGAAAAAGCAAAAAATTTCAGAATTGCACCTTGCAATGCGGAGAAATTACTGTTTGTGCATTTACAATATTCATTGATTTTTGCCATTGAAAAACATCATGTTATTCATATACCAGAAATGTTTGAAGCTACTGACTGAATGAAAGGAGCTGGCATCTCACTCTCTTTGAATCTTCTTTATCATGCTAAGAGGAGCAGGAAAAAGCAAAAAATTTCAGAATTGCACCTTGCAATGTGGAGAAATTACTGTTTGTGCATTTACAATATTCATTGATTTTTGCCATTGAAAAACATCATGTTATTCATATACCAGAAATGTTTGAAGCTACTGACTGAATGAAAGGAGCTGGCATCTCACTCTCTTTGAATCTTCTTTATCATGCTAAGAGGAGCAGGAAAATGCAAACAATTTCAGAATTGCACCTTGCAATGTGGAGAAATTACTGTTTGTGCATTTACAATATTCATTGATTTTTACCATTGAAAAACGTCCAGAAATGATTGAAGCTACTGACTGAATGTAAGTAGCTGGCATCTCACTCTCTTTGAATCTTCTTTATCATGCTAAGAGGAGCAGGAAAAAGCAAAAAATTTCAGACTTGCACCTTGCAATGCGGAGAAATTACTGTTTGTGCATTTACAATATTCATTGATTTTTGCCATTGAAAAACATCATGTTATTCATATACCAGAAATGTTTGAAGCTACTGACTGAATGAAAGGAGCTGGCATCTCACTCTCTTTGAATCTTCTTTATCATGCTAAGAGGAGCAGGAAAAAGCAAAAAATTTCAGAATTGCACCTTGCAATACGGAGAAATTACTGTTTGTGCATTTACAATATTCATTGATTTTTGCCATTGAAAAACATCATGTTATTCATATACCAGAAATGTTTGAAGCTACTGACTGAATGAAAGGAGCTGGCATCTCACTCTCTTTGAATCTTCTTTATCATGCTAAGAGGAGCAGGAAAAAGCAAAAAATTTCAGAATTGCACCTTGCAATGTGGAGAAATTACTGTTTGTGCATTTACAATATTCATTGATTTTTACCATTGAAAAACGTCCAGAAATGATTGAAGCTACTGACTGAATGAAAGTAGCTGGCATCTCACTCTCTTTGAATCTTCTTTATCATGCTAAGAGGAGCAGGAAAAAGCAAAAAATTTCAGACTTGCACCTTGCAATGCGGAGAAATTACTGTTTGTGCATTTACAATATTCATTGATTTTTGCCATTGAAAAACATCATGTTATTCATATACCAGAAATGTTTGAAGCTACTGACTGAATGAAAGGAGCTGGCATCTCACTCTCTTTGAATCTTCTTTATCATGCTAAGAGGAGCAGGAAAAAGCAAAAAATTTCAGAATTGCACCTTGCAATGCGGAGAAATTACTGTTTGTGCATTTACAATATTCATTGATTTTTGCCATTGAAAAACATCATGTTATTCATATACCAGAAATGTTTGAAGCTACTGACTGAATGAAAGGAGCTGGCATCTCACTCTCTTTGAATCTTCTTTATCATGCTAAGAGGAGCAGGAAAAAGCAAAAAATTTCAGAATTGCACCTTGCAATGTGGAGAAATTACTGTTTGTGCATTTACAATATTCATTGATTTTTACCATTGAAAAACGTCCAGAAATGATTGAAGCTACTGACTGAATGAAAGTAGCTGGCATCTCACTCTCTTTGAATCTTCTTTATCATGCTAAGAGGAGCAGGAAAAAGCAAAAAATTTCAGACTTGCACCTTGCAATGCGGAGAAATTACTGTTTGTGCATTTACAATATTCATTGATTTTTGCCATTGAAAAACATCATGTTATTCATATACCAGAAATGTTTGAAGCTACTGACTGAATGAAAGGAGCTGGCATCTCACTCTCTTTGAATCTTCTTTATCATGCTAAGAGGAGCAGGAAAAAGCAAAAAATTTCAGAATTGCACCTTGCAATGCGGAGAAATTACTGTTTGTGCATTTACAATATTCATTGATTTTTGCCATTGAAAAACGTCCAGAAATGATTGAAGCTACTGACTGAATGAAAGGAGCTGGCATCTCACTCTCTTTGAATCTTGTTTATCATGCTAAGAGGAGCAGGAAAAAGCAAAAAATTTCAGAATTGCACCTTGCAATGCGGAGAAATTACTGTTTGTGCATTTACAATATTCATTGATTTTTGCCATTGAAAAACGTCCAGAAATGATTGAAGATACTGACTGAATGAAAGGAGCTGGCATCTCACTCTCTTTGAATCTTCTTTATCATGCTAAGAGGAGCAGGAAAAAGCAAAAAATTTCAGAATTGCACCTTGCAATGCGGAGAAATTACTGTTTGTGCATTTACAATATTCATTGATTTTTGCCATTGAAAAACATCATGTTATTCATATACCAGAAATGATTGAAGCTACTGACTGAATGAAAGGAGCTGGCATCTCACTCTCTTTGAATCTTCTTTATCATGCTAAGAGGAGCAGGAAAAAGTAAAAAATTTCAGAATTGCACCTTGCAATGCGGAGAAATTACTGTTTGTGCATTTATAATATTCAATGATTTTTGCCATTGAAAAACGTCCAGAAATGATTGAAGCTACTGACTGAACGAAAGGAGCTGGCATCTCACTCTCTTTGAATCTTCTTTATCATGCTAAGAGGAGCAGGAAAAAGCAAAAAATTTCAGAATTGCACCTTGCAATGCGGAGAAATTACTGTTTGTGCATTTACAATATTCATTGATTTTTGCCATTGAAAAACGTCCAGAAATGATTGAAGCTACTGACTGAATGAAAGGAGCTGGCATCTCACTCTCTTTGAATCTTCTTTATCATGCTAAGAGGAGCAGGAAAAAGCAAAAAATTTCAGAATTGCACCTTGCAATGCGGAGAAATTACTGTTTGTGCATTTACAATATTCATTGATTTTTGCCATTGAAAAACATCATGTTATTCATATACCAGAAATGTTTGAAGCTACTGACTGAATGAAAGGAGCTGACATCTCACTCTCTTTGAATCTTCTTTATCATGCTAAGAGGAGCAGGAAAAAGCAAAAAATTTCAGAATTGCACCTTGCAATGCGGAGAAATTACTGTTTGTGCATTTACAATATTCATTGATTTTTGCCATTGATAAACGTCCAGAAATGATTGAAGCTACTGACTGAATGAAAGGAGCTGGCATCTCACTCTCTTTGAATCTTCTTTATCATGCTAAGAGGAGCAGGAAAAAGCAAAAAATTTCAGAATTGCACCTTGCAATGCGGAGAAATTACTGTTTGTGCATTTACAATATTCATTGATTTTTGCCATTGAAAAACATCATGTTATTCATATACCAGAAATGTTTGAAGCTACTGACTGAATGAAAGGAGCTGGCATCTCACTCTCTTTGAATCTTCTTTATCATGCTAAGAGGAGCAGGAAAAAGCAAAAAATTTCAGAATTGCACCTTGCAATGTGGAGAAATTACTGTTTGTGCATTTACAATATTCATTGATTTTTGCCATTGAAAAACATCATGTTATTCATATACCAGAAATGTTTGAAGCTACTGACTGAATGAAAGGAGCTGGCATCTCACTCTCTTTGAATCTTCTTTATCATGCTAAGAGGAGCAGGAAAATGCAAACAATTTCAGAATTGCACCTTGCAATGTGGAGAAATTACTGTTTGTGCATTTACAATATTCATTGATTTTTACCATTGAAAAACGTCCAGAAATGATTGAAGCTACTGACTGAATGTAAGTAGCTGGCATCTCACTCTCTTTGAATCTTCTTTATCATGCTAAGAGGAGCAGGAAAAAGCAAAAAATTTCAGACTTGCACCTTGCAATGCGGAGAAATTACTGTTTGTGCATTTACAATATTCATTGATTTTTGCCATTGAAAAACATCATGTTATTCATATACCAGAAATGTTTGAAGCTACTGACTGAATGAAAGGAGCTGGCATCTCACTCTCTTTGAATCTTCTTTATCATGCTAAGAGGAGCAGGAAAAAGCAAAAAATTTCAGAATTGCACCTTGCAATGTGGAGAAATTACTGATTGTGCATTTACAATATTCATTGATTTTTACCATTGAAAAACGTCCAGAAATGATTGAAGCTACTGACTGAATGAAAGTAGCTGGCATCTCACTCTCTTTGAATCTTCTTTATCATGCTAAGAGGAGCAGGAAAAAGCAAAAAATTTCAGACTTGCACCTTGCAATGCGGAGAAATTACTGTTTGTGCATTTACAATATTCATTGATTTTTGCCATTGAAAAACATCATGTTATTCATATACCAGAAATGTTTGAAGCTACTGACTGAATGAAAGGAGCTGGCATCTCACTCTCTTTGAATCTTCTTTATCATGCTAAGAGGAGCAGGAAAAAGCAAAAAATTTCAGAATTGCACCTTGCAATGCGGAGAAATTACTGTTTGTGCATTTACAATATTCATTGATTTTTGCCATTGAAAAACGTCCAGAAATGATTGAAGCTACTGACTGAATGAAAGGAGCTGGCATCTCACTCTCTTTGAATCTTGTTTATCATGCTAAGAGGAGCAGGAAAAAGCAAAAAATTTCAGAATTGCACCTTGCAATGCGGAGAAATTACTGTTTGTGCATTTACAATATTCATTGATTTTTGCCATTGAAAAACGTCCAGAAATGATTGAAGATACTGACTGAATGAAAGGAGCTGGCATCTCACTCTCTTTGAATCTTCTTTATCATGCTAAGAGGAGCAGGAAAAAGCAAAAAATTTCAGAATTGCACCTTGCAATGCGGAGAAATTACTGTTTGTGCATTTACAATATTCATTGATTTTTGCCATTGAAAAACATCATGTTATTCATATACCAGAAATGATTGAAGCTACTGACTGAATGAAAGGAGCTGGCATCTCACTCTCTTTGAATCTTCTTTATCATGCTAAGAGGAGCAGGAAAAAGTAAAAAATTTCAGAATTGCACCTTGCAATGCGGAGAAATTACTGTTTGTGCATTTATAATATTCAATGATTTTTGCCATTGAAAAACGTCCAGAAATGATTGAAGCTACTGACTGAACGAAAGGAGCTGGCATCTCACTCTCTTTGAATCTTCTTTATCATGCTAAGAGGAGCAGGAAAAAGCAAAAAATTTCAGAATTGCACCTTGCAATGCGGAGAAATTACTGTTTGTGCATTTACAATATTCATTGATTTTTGCCATTGAAAAACGTCCAGAAATGATTGAAGCTACTGACTGAATGAAAGGAGCTGGCATCTCACTCTCTTTGAATCTTCTTTATCATGCTAAGAGGAGCAGGAAAAAGCAAAAAATTTCAGAATTGCACCTTGCAATGCGGAGAAATTACTGTTTGTGCATTTACAATATTCATTGATTTTTGCCATTGAAAAACATCATGTTATTCATATACCAGAAATGTTTGAAGCTACTGACTGAATGAAAGGAGCTGACATCTCACTCTCTTTGAATCTTCTTTATCATGCTAAGAGGAGCAGGAAAAAGCAAAAAATTTCAGAATTGCACCTTGCAATGCGGAGAAATTACTGTTTGTGCATTTACAATATTCATTGATTTTTGCCATTGATAAACGTCCAGAAATGATTGAAGCTACTGACTGAATGAAAGGAGCTGGCATCTCACTCTCTTTGAATCTTCTTTATCATGCTAAGAGGAGCAGGAAAAAGCAAAAAATTTCAGAATTGCACCTTGCAATGCGGAGAAATTACTGTTTGTGCATTTACAATATTCATTGATTTTTGCCATTGAAAAACATCATGTTATTCATATACCAGAAATGTTTGAAGCTACTGACTGAATGAAAGGAGCTGGCATCTCACTCTCTTTGAATCTTCTTTATCATGCTAAGAGGAGCAGGAAAAAGCAAAAAATTTCAGAATTGCACCTTGCAATGTGGAGAAATTACTGTTTGTGCATTTACAATATTCATTGATTTTTGCCATTGAAAAACATCATGTTATTCATATACCAGAAATGTTTGAAGCTACTGACTGAATGAAAGGAGCTGGCATCTCACTCTCTTTGAATCTTCTTTATCATGCTAAGAGGAGCAGGAAAATGCAAACAATTTCAGAATTGCACCTTGCAATGTGGAGAAATTACTGTTTGTGCATTTACAATATTCATTGATTTTTACCATTGAAAAACGTCCAGAAATGATTGAAGCTACTGACTGAATGTAAGTAGCTGGCATCTCACTCTCTTTGAATCTTCTTTATCATGCTAAGAGGAGCAGGAAAAAGCAAAAAATTTCAGACTTGCACCTTGCAATGCGGAGAAATTACTGTTTGTGCATTTACAATATTCATTGATTTTTGCCATTGAAAAACATCATGTTATTCATATACCAGAAATGTTTGAAGCTACTGACTGAATGAAAGGAGCTGGCATCTCACTCTCTTTGAATCTTCTTTATCATGCTAAGAGGAGCAGGAAAAAGCAAAAAATTTCAGAATTGCACCTTGCAATGTGGAGAAATTACTGATTGTGCATTTACAATATTCATTGATTTTTACCATTGAAAAACGTCCAGAAATGATTGAAGCTACTGACTGAATGAAAGTAGCTGGCATCTCACTCTCTTTGAATCTTCTTTATCATGCTAAGAGGAGCAGGAAAAAGCAAAAAATTTCAGACTTGCACCTTGCAATGCGGAGAAATTACTGTTTGTGCATTTACAATATTCATTGATTTTTGCCATTGAAAAACATCATGTTATTCATATACCAGAAATGTTTGAAGCTACTGACTGAATCAAAGGAGCTGGCATCTCACTCTCTTTGAATCTTCTTTATCATGCTAAGAGGAGCAGGAAAAAGCAAAAAATTTCAGAATTGCACCTTGCAATGCGGAGAAATTAGTTTGTGCATTTACAATATTCATTGATTTTTGCCATTGAAAAACGTCCAGAAATGATTGAAGCTACTGACTGAATGAAAGGAGCTGGCATCTCACTCTCTTTGAATCTTCTTTATCATGCTAAGAGGAGCAGGAAAAAGCAAAAAATTTCAGACTTGCACCTTGCAATGCGGAGAAATTACTGTTTGTGCATTTACAATATTCATTGATTTTTGCCATTGAAAAACATCATGTTATTCATATACCAGAAATGTTTGAAGCTACTGACTGAATGAAAGGAGCTGGCATCTCACTCTCTTTGAATCTTCTTTATCATGCTAAGAGGAGCAGGAAAAAGCAAAAAATTTCAGAATTGCACCTTGCAATGCGGAGAAATTACTGTTTGTGCATTTACAATATTCATTGATTTTTGCCATTGAAAAACGTCCAGAAATGATTGAAGCTACTGACTGAATGAAAGGAGCTGGCATCTCACTCTCTTTGAATCTTGTTTATCATGCTAAGAGGAGCAGGAAAAAGCAAAAAATTTCAGAATTGCACCTTGCAATGCGGAGAAATTACTGTTTGTGCATTTACAATATTCATTGATTTTTGCCATTGAAAAACGTCCAGAAATGATTGAAGATACTGACTGAATGAAAGGAGCTGGCATCTCACTCTCTTTGAATCTTCTTTATCATGCTAAGAGGAGCAGGAAAAAGCAAAAAATTTCAGAATTGCACCTTGCAATGCGGAGAAATTACTGTTTGTGCATTTACAATATTCATTGATTTTTGCCATTGAAAAACATCATGTTATTCATATACCAGAAATGATTGAAGCTACTGACTGAATGAAAGGAGCTGGCATCTCACTCTCTTTGAATCTTCTTTATCATGCTAAGAGGAGCAGGAAAAAGTAAAAAATTTCAGAATTGCACCTTGCAATGCGGAGAAATTACTGTTTGTGCATTTATAATATTCAATGATTTTTGCCATTGAAAAACGTCCAGAAATGATTGAAGCTACTGACTGAACGAAAGGAGCTGGCATCTCACTCTCTTTGAATCTTCTTTATCATGCTAAGAGGAGCAGGAAAAAGCAAAAAATTTCAGAATTGCACCTTGCAATGCGGAGAAATTACTGTTTGTGCATTTACAATATTCATTGATTTTTGCCATTGAAAAACGTCCAGAAATGATTGAAGCTACTGACTGAATGAAAGGAGCTGGCATCTCACTCTCTTTGAATCTTCTTTATCATGCTAAGAGGAGCAGGAAAAAGCAAAAAATTTCAGAATTGCACCTTGCAATGCGGAGAAATTACTGTTTGTGCATTTACAATATTCATTGATTTTTGCCATTGAAAAACATCATGTTATTCATATACCAGAAATGTTTGAAGCTACTGACTGAATGAAAGGAGCTGACATCTCACTCTCTTTGAATCTTCTTTATCATGCTAAGAGGAGCAGGAAAAAGCAAAAAATTTCAGAATTGCACCTTGCAATGCGGAGAAATTACTGTTTGTGCATTTACAATATTCATTGATTTTTGCCATTGATAAACGTCCAGAAATGATTGAAGCTACTGACTGAATGAAAGGAGCTGGCATCTCACTCTCTTTGAATCTTCTTTATCATGCTAAGAGGAGCAGGAAAAAGCAAAAAATTTCAGAATTGCACCTTGCAATGCGGAGAAATTACTGTTTGTGCATTTACAATATTCATTGATTTTTGCCATTGAAAAACATCATGTTATTCATATACCAGAAATGTTTGAAGCTACTGACTGAATGAAAGGAGCTGGCATCTCACTCTCTTTGAATCTTCTTTATCATGCTAAGAGGAGCAGGAAAAAGCAAAAAATTTCAGAATTGCACCTTGCAATGTGGAGAAATTACTGTTTGTGCATTTACAATATTCATTGATTTTTGCCATTGAAAAACATCATGTTATTCATATACCAGAAATGTTTGAAGCTACTGACTGAATGAAAGGAGCTGGCATCTCACTCTCTTTGAATCTTCTTTATCATGCTAAGAGGAGCAGGAAAATGCAAACAATTTCAGAATTGCACCTTGCAATGTGGAGAAATTACTGTTTGTGCATTTACAATATTCATTGATTTTTACCATTGAAAAACGTCCAGAAATGATTGAAGCTACTGACTGAATGTAAGTAGCTGGCATCTCACTCTCTTTGAATCTTCTTTATCATGCTAAGAGGAGCAGGAAAAAGCAAAAAATTTCAGACTTGCACCTTGCAATGCGGAGAAATTACTGTTTGTGCATTTACAATATTCATTGATTTTTGCCATTGAAAAACATCATGTTATTCATATACCAGAAATGTTTGAAGCTACTGACTGAATGAAAGGAGCTGGCATCTCACTCTCTTTGAATCTTCTTTATCATGCTAAGAGGAGCAGGAAAAAGCAAAAAATTTCAGAATTGCACCTTGCAATGTGGAGAAATTACTGATTGTGCATTTACAATATTCATTGATTTTTACCATTGAAAAACGTCCAGAAATGATTGAAGCTACTGACTGAATGAAAGTAGCTGGCATCTCACTCTCTTTGAATCTTCTTTATCATGCTAAGAGGAGCAGGAAAAAGCAAAAAATTTCAGACTTGCACCTTGCAATGCGGAGAAATTACTGTTTGTGCATTTACAATATTCATTGATTTTTGCCATTGAAAAACATCATGTTATTCATATACCAGAAATGTTTGAAGCTACTGACTGAATCAAAGGAGCTGGCATCTCACTCTCTTTGAATCTTCTTTATCATGCTAAGAGGAGCAGGAAAAAGCAAAAAATTTCAGAATTGCACCTTGCAATGCGGAGAAATTAGTTTGTGCATTTACAATATTCATTGATTTTTGCCATTGAAAAACGTCCAGAAATGATTGAAGCTACTGACTGAATGAAAGGAGCTGGCATCTCACTCTCTTTGAATCTTCTTTATCATGCTAAGAGGAGCAGGAAAAAGCAAAAAATTTCAGAATTGCACCTTGCAATGCGGAGAAATTACTGTTTGTGCATTTACAATATTCATTGATTTTTGCCATTGAAAAACGTCCAGAAATGATTGAAGCTACTGACTGAATGAAAGGAGCTGGCATCTCACTCTCTTTGAATCTTCTTTATCATGCTAAGAGGAGCAGGAAAAAGCAAAAAATTTCAGAATTGCCCCTTGCAATGCGGAGAAATTACTGTTTGTGCATTTACAATATTCATTGATTTTTGCCATTGAAAAACATGTTATTCATATACCAGAAATGTTTGAAGCTACTGACTGAATGAAAGGAGCTGGCACCTCACTCTCTTTGAATCTTCTTTATCATGCTAAGAGGAGCGGGAAAAAGCAAAAAATTTCAGAATTGCACCTTGCAATGCGGAGAAATTACTGTTTGTGCATTTACAATATTCATTGATTTTTGCCATTGAAAAACGTCCAGAAATGATTGAAGGTACTGACTGAATGAAAGGAGCTGGCATCTCACTCTCTTTGAATCTTCTTTATCATGCTAAGAGGAGCAGGAAAAAGCAAAAAATTTCAGAATTGCACCTTGCAATGCGGAGAAATTACTGTTTGTGCATTTACAATATTCATTGATTTTTGCCATTGAAAAACATCATGTTATTCATATACCAGAAATGTTTGAAGCTACTGACTGAATGAAAGGAGTTGGCATCTCACTCTCTTTGAATCTTCTTTATCATGCTAAGAGGAGCAGGAAAAAGCAAAAAATTTCAGAATTGCACCTTGCAATGCGGAGAAATTACTGTTTGTGCATTTACAATATTCATTGATTTTTGCCATTGAAAAACATCATGTTATTCATATACCAGAAATGTTTGAAGCTACTGACTGAATGAAAGGAGCTGGCATCTCACTCTCTTTGAATCTTCTTTATCATGCTAAGAGGAGCAGGAAAAAGCAAAAAATTTTAGAATTGCACATTGCAATGTGGAGAAATTACTGTTTGTGCATTTACAATATTCATTGATTTTTACCATTGAAAAACGTCCAGAAATGATTGAAGCTACTGACTGAATGAAAGTAGCTGGCATCTCACTCTCTTTGAATCTTCTTTATCATGCTAAGAGGAGCAGGAAAAAGCAAAAAATTTCAGACTTGCACCTTGCAATGCGGAGAAATTACTGTTTGTGCATTTACAATATTCATTGATTTTTGCCATTGAAAAACATCATGTTATTCATATACCAGAAATGTTTGAAGCTACTGACTGAATGAAAGGAGCTGGCATCTCACTCTCTTTGAATCTTCTTTATCATGCTAAGAGGAGCAGGAAAAAGCAAAAAATTTCAGAATTGCACCTTGCAATGCGGAGAAATTACTGTTTGTGCATTTACAATATTCATTGATTATTGCCATTGAAAAACGTCCAGAAATGATTGAAGCTACTGACTGAATGAAAGGAGCTGGCATCTCACTCTCTTTGAATCTTCTTTATCATGCTAAGAGGAGCAGGAAAAAGCAAAAAATTTCAGAATTGCACCTTGCAATGCGGAGAAATTACTGTTTGTGCATTTACAATATTCATTGATTTTTGCCATTGAAAAACGTCCAGAAATGATTGAAGCTACTGACTGAATGAAAGGAGCTGGCATCTCACTCTCTTTGAATCTTCTTTATCATGCTAAGAGGAGCAGGAAAAAGCAAAAAATTTCAGAATTGCACCTTGCAATGCGGAGAAATTACTGTTTGTGCATTTACAATATTCATTGATTTTTGCCATTGAAAAACATGTTATTCATATACCAGAAATGTTTGAAGCTACTGACTGAATGAAAGGAGCTGGCACCTCACTCTCTTTGAATCTTCTTTATCATGCTAAGAGGAGCGAGAAAAAGCAAAAAATTTCAGAATTGCACCTTGCAATGCGGAGAAATTACTGTTTGTGCATTTATAATATTCAATGATTTTTGCCATTGAAAAACGTCCAGAAATGATTGAAGCTACTGACTGAACGAAAGGAGCTGGCATCTCACTCTCTTTGAATCTTCTTTATCATGCTAAGAGGAGCAGGAAAAAGCAAAAAATTTCAGAATTGCACCTTGCAATGCGGAGAAATTACTGTTTGTGCATTTACAATATTCATTGATTTTTGCCATTGAAAAACGTCCAGAAATGATTGAAGCTACTGACTGAATGAAAGGAGCTGGCATCTCACTCTCTTTGAATCTTCTTTATCATGCTAAGAGGAGCAGGAAAAAGCAAAAAATTTCAGAATTGCACCTTGCAATGCGGAGAAATTACTGTTTGTGCATTTACAATATTCATTGATTTTTGCCATTGAAAAACATCATGTTATTCATATACCAGAAATGTTTGAAGCTACTGGCTGAATGAAAGGAGCTGACATCTCACTCTCTTTGAATCTTCTTTATCATGCTAAGAGGAGCAGGAAAAAGCAAAAAATTTCAGAATTGCACCTTGCAATGCGGAGAAATTACTGTTTGTGCATTTACAATATTCATTGATTTTTGCCATTGAAAAACGTCCAGAAATGATTGAAGCTACTGACTGAATGAAAGGAGCTGGCATCTCACTCTCTTTGAATCTTCTTTATCATGCTAAGAGGAGCAGGAAAAAGCAAAAAATTTCAGAATTGCACCTTGCAATGCGGAGAAATTACTGTTTGTGCATTTACAATATTCATTGATTTTTGCCATTGAAAAACATCATGTTATTCATATACCAGAAATGTTTGAAGCTACTGACTGAATGAAAGGAGCTGGCATCTCACTCTCTTTGAATCTTCTTTATCATGCTAAGAGGAGCAGGAAAAAGCAAAAAATTTCAGAATTGCACCTTGCAATGTGGAGAAATTACTGTTTGTGCATTTACAATATTCATTGATTTTTGCCATTGAAAAACATCATGTTATTCATATACCAGAAATGTTTGAAGCTACTGACTGAATGAAAGGAGCTGGCATCTCACTCTCTTTGAATCTTCTTTATCATGCTAAGAGGAGCAGGAAAAAGCAAAAAATTTCAGAATTGCACCTTGCAATGTGGAGAAATTACTGTTTGTGCATTTACAATATTCATTGATTTTTACCATTGAAAAACGTCCAGAAATGATTGAAGCTACTGACTGAATGAAAGTAGCTGGCATCTCACTCTCTTTGAATCTTCTTTATCATGCTAAGAGGAGCAGGAAAAAGCAAAAAATTTCAGACTTGCACCTTGCAATGCGGAGAAATTACTGTTTGTGCATTTACAATATTCATTGATTTTTGCCATTGAAAAACATCATGTTATTCATATACCAGAAATGTTTGAAGCTACTGACTGAATGAAAGGAGCTGGCATCTCACTCTCTTTGAATCTTCTTTATCATGCTAAGAGGAGCAGGAAAAAGCAAAAAATTTCAGAATTGCACCTTGCAATGTGGAGAAATTACTGATTGTGCATTTACAATATTCATTGATTTTTACCATTGAAAAACGTCCAGAAATGATTGAAGCTACTGACTGAATGAAAGTAGCTGGCATCTCACTCTCTTTGAATCTTCTTTATCATGCTAAGAGGAGCAGGAAAAAGCAAAAAATTTCAGACTTGCACCTTGCAATGCGGAGAAATTACTGTTTGTGCATTTACAATATTCATTGATTTTTGCCATTGAAAAACATCATGTTATTCATATACCAGAAATGTTTGAAGCTACTGACTGAATCAAAGGAGCTGGCATCTCACTCTCTTTGAATCTTCTTTATCATGCTAAGAGGAGCAGGAAAAAGCAAAAAATTTCAGAATTGCACCTTGCAATGCGGAGAAATTACTGTTTGTGCATTTACAATATTCATTGATTTTTGCCATTGAAAAACGTCCAGAAATGATTGAAGCTACTGACTGAATGAAAGGAGCTGGCATCTCACTCTCTTTGAATCTTCTTTATCATGCTAAGAGGAGCAGGAAAAAGCAAAAAATTTCAGAATTGCACCTTGCAATGCGGAGAAATTACTGTTTGTGCATTTACAATATTCATTGATTTTTGCCATTGAAAAACGTCCAGAAATGATTGAAGCTACTGACTGAATGAAAGGAGCTGGCATCTCACTCTCTTTGAATCTTCTTTATCATGCTAAGAGGAGCAGGAAAAAGCAAAAAATTTCAGAATTGCACCTTGCAATGCGGAGAAATTACTGTATGTGCATTTACAATATTCATTGATTTTTGCCATTGAAAAACATCATGTTATTCATATACCAGAAATGTTTGAAGCTACTGACTGAATGAAAGGAGTTGGCATCTCACTCTCTTTGAATCTTCTTTATCATGCTAAGAGGAGCAGGAAAAAGCAAAAAATTTCAGAATTGCACCTTGCAATGCGGAGAAATTACTGTTTGTGCATTTACAATATTCATTGATTTTTGCCATTGAAAAACATCATGTTATTCATATACCAGAAATGTTTGAAGCTACTGACTGAATGAAAGGAGCTGGCATCTCACTCTCTTTGAATCTTCTTTATCATGCTAAGAGGAGCAGGAAAAAGCAAAAAATTTTAGAATTGCACATTGCAATGTGGAGAAATTACTGTTTGTGCATTTACAATATTCATTGATTTTTACCATTGAAAAACGTCCAGAAATGATTGAAGCTACTGACTGAATGAAAGTAGCTGGCATCTCACTCTCTTTGAATCTTCTTTATCATGCTAAGAGGAGCAGGAAAAAGCAAAAAATTTCAGACTTGCACCTTGCAATGCGGAGAAATTACTGTTTGTGCATTTACAATATTCATTGATTTTTGCCATTGAAAAACATTATGTTATTCATATACCAGAAATGTTTGAAGCTACTGACTGAATGAAAGGAGCTGGCATCTCACTCTCTTTGAATCTTCTTTATCATGCTAAGAGGAGCAGGAAAAAGCAAAAAATTTCAGAATTGCACCTTGCAATGCGGAGAAATTACTGTTTGTGCATTTACAATATTCATTGATTTTTGCCATTGAAAAACGTCCAGAAATGATTGAAGCTACTGACTGAATGAAAGGAGCTGGCATCTCACTCTCTTTGAATCTTCTTTATCATGCTAAGAGGAGCAGGAAAAAGCAAAAAATTTCAGAATTGCACCTTGCAATGCGGAGAAATTACTGTTTGTGCATTTACAATATTCATTGATTTTTGCCATTGAAAAACGTCCAGAAATGATTGAAGCTACTGACTGAATGAAAGGAGCTGGCATCTCACTCTCTTTGAATCTTCTTTATCATGCTAAGAGGAGCAGGAAAAAGCAAAAAATTTCAGAATTGCACCTTGCAATGCGGAGAAATTACTGTTTGTGCATTTACAATATTCATTGTTTTTTGCCATTGAAAAACATGTTATTCATATACCAGAAATGTTTGAAGCTACTGACTGAATGAAAGGAGCTGGCACCTCACTCTCTTTGAATCTTCTTTATCATGCTAAGAGGAGCGAGAAAAAGCAAAAAATTTCAGAATTGCACCTTGCAATGCGGAGAAATTACTGTTTGTGCATTTACAATATTCATTGATTTTTGCCATTGAAAAACGTCCAGAAATGATTGAAGGTACTGACTGAATGAAAGGAGCTGGCATCTCACTCTCTTTGAATCTTCTTTATCATGCTAAGAGGAGCAGGAAAAAGCAAAAAATTTCAGAATTGCACCTTGCAATGCGGAGAAATTACTGTTTGTGCATTTACAATATTCATTGATTTTTGCCATTGAAAAACGTCCAGAAATGATTGAAGCTACTGACTGAATGAAAGGAGCTGGCATCTCACTCTCTTTGAATGTTCTTTATCATGCTAAGAGGAGCAGGAAAAAGCAAAAAATTTCAGAATTGCACCTTGCAATGTGGAGAAATTACTGTTTGTGCATTTACAATATTCATTGATTTTTACCATTGAAAAACGTCCAGAAATGATTGAAGCTACTGACTGAATGAAAGTAGCTGGCATCTCACTCTCTTTGAATCTTCTTTATCATGCTAAGAGGAGCAGGAAAAAGCAAAAATTTTCAGACTTGCACCTTGCAATGCGGAGAAATTACTGTTTGTGCATTTACAATATTCATTGATTTTTGCCATTGAAAAACGTCCAGAAATGATTGAAGGTACTGACTGAATGAAAGGAGCTGGCATCTCACTCTCTTTGAATCTTCTTTATCATGCTAAGAGGAGCAGGAAAAAGCAAAAAATTTTAGAATTGCACATTGCAATGTGGAGAAATTACTGTTTGTGCATTTACAATATTCATTGATTTTTACCATTGAAAAACGTCCAGAAATGATTGAAGCTACTGACTGAATGAAAGTAGCTGGCATCTCACTCTCTTTGAATCTTCTTTATCATGCTAAGAGGAGCAGGAAAAAGCAAAAAATTTCAGACTTGCACCTTGCAATGCGGAGAAATTACTGTTTGTGCATTTACAATATTCATTGATTTTTGCCATTGAAAAACATCATGTTATTCATATACCAGAAATGTTTGAAGCCACTGACTGAATGAAAGGAGCTGGCATCTCACTCTCTTTGAATCTTCTTTATCCTGCTAAGAGGAGCAGGAAAAAGCAAAAAATTTCAGAATTGCACCTTGCAATGCGGAGAAATTACTGTTTGTGCATTTACAATATTCATTGATTTTTGCCATTGAAAAACGTCCAGAAATGATTGAAGCTACTGACTGAATGAAAGGAGCTGGCATCTCACTCTCTTTGTATCTTCTTTATCATGCTAAGAGGAGCAGGAAAAAGCAAAAAATTTCAGAATTGCACCTTGCAATGCGGAGAAATTACTGTTTGTGCATTTACAATATTCATTGATTTTTGCCATTGAAAAACGTCCAGAAATGATTGAAGCTACTGACTGAATGAAAGGAGCTGGCATCTCACTCTCTTTGAATCTTCTTTATCATGCTAAGAGGAGCAGGAAAAAGCAAAAAATTTCAGAATTGCACGTTGCAATGCGGAGAAATTACTGTTTGTGCATTTACAATATTCATTGATTTTTGCCATTGAAAAACATGTTATTCATATACCAGAAATGTTTGAAGCTACTGACTGAATGAAAGGAGCTGGCACCTCACTCTCTTTGAATCTTCTTTATCATGCTAAGAGGAGCGGGAAAAAGCAAAAAATTTCAGAATTGCACCTTGCAATGCGGAGAAATTACTGTTTGTGCATTTACAATATTCATTGATTTTTGCCATTGAAAAACGTCCAGAAATGATTGAAGGTACTGACTGAATGAAAGGAGCTGGCATCTCACTCTCTTTGAATCTTCTTTATCATGCTAAGAGGAGCAGGAAAAAGCAAAAAATTTCAGAATTGCACCTTGCAATGCGGAGAAATTACTGTTTGTGCATTTACAATATTCATTGATTTTTGCCATTGAAAAACGTCCAGAAATGATTGAAGCTACTGACTGAATGAAAGGAGCTGGCATCTCACTCTCTTTGAATCTTCTTTATCATGCTAAGAGGAGCAGGAAAAAGCAAAAAATTTCAGAATTGCACCTTGCAATGCGGAGAAATTACAGTTTGTGCATTTACAATATTCATTGATTTTTGCCATTGAAAAACATCCAGAAATGATTGAGGCTACTGACTGAATGAAAGAAGCTGGCATCTCACTCTCTTTGAATCTTCTTTATCATGCTAAGAGGAGCAGGAAAAAGCAAAAAATTTCAGAATTGCACCTTGCAATGCGGAGAAATTACTGTTTGTGCATTTACAATATTCATTGATTTTTGCCATTGAAAAACATCATGTTATTCATATACCAGAAATGTTTGAAGCTACTGACTGAATGAAAGGAGCTGGCATCTCACTCTCTTTGAATCTTCTTTATCATGCTAAGAGGAGCAGGAAAAAGCAAAAAATTTCAGAATTGCACCTTGCAATGTGGAGAAATTACTGTTTGTGCATTTACAATATTCATTGATTTTTACCATTGAAAAACGTCCAGAAATGATTGAAGCTACTGACTGAATGAAAGGAGCTGGCATCTCACTCTCTTTGAATCTTCTTTATCATGCTAAGAGGAGCAGGAAAAAGCAAAAAATTTCAGACTTGCACCTTGCAATGCGGAGAAATTACTGTTTGTGCATTTACAATATTCATTGATTTTTGCCATTGAAAAACATCATGTTATTCATATACCAGAAATGTTTGAAGCTACTGACTGAATGAAAGGAGCTGGCATCTCACTCTCTTTGAATCTTCTTTATCATGCTAAGAGGAGCAGGAAAAAGCAAAAAATTTCAGACTTGCACCTTGCAATGCGGAGAAATTACTGTTTGTGCATTTACAATATTCATTGATTTTTGCCATTGAAAAACATCATGTTATTCATATACCAGAAATGTTTGAAGCTACTGACTGAATGAAAGGAGCTGGCATCTCACTCTCTTTGAATCTTCTTTATCATGCTAAGAGGAGCAGGAAAAAGCAAAAAATTTCAGAATTGCACCTTGCAATGCGGAGAAATTACTGTTTGTGCATTTACAATATTCATTGATTTTTGCCATTGAAAAACGTCCAGAAATGATTGAAGCTACTGACTGAATGAAAGGAGCTGGCATCTCACTCTCTTTGAATCTTCTTTATCATGCTAAGAGGAGCAGGAAAAAGCAAAAAATTTCAGAATTGCACCTTGCAATGCGGAGAAATTACTGTTTGTGCATTTACAATATTCATTGATTTTTGCCATTGAAAAACGTCCAGAAATGATTGAAGCTACTGACTGAATGAAAGGAGCTGGCATCTCACTCTCTTTGAATCTTCTTTATCATGCTAAGAGGAGCAGGAAAAAGCAAAAAATTTCAGAATTGCACCTTGCAATGCGGAGAAATTACTGTTTGTGCATTTACAATATTCGTTGATTTTTGCCATTGAAAAACGTCCAGAAATGATTGAAGCTACTGACTGAATGAAAGGAGCTGGCATCTCACTCTCTTTGAATCTTCTTTATCATGCTAAGAGGAGCAGGAAAATGCAAAAAATTTCAGAATTGCACCTTGCAATGCGGAGAAATTACAGTTTGTGCATTTACAATATTCATTGATTTTTGCCATTGAAAAACGTCCAGAAATGATTGAAGCTACTGACTGAATGAAAGGAGCTGGCATCTCACTCTCTTTGAATCTTCTTTATCATGCTAAGAGGAGCAGGAAAAAGCAAAAAATTTCAGAATTGCACCTTGCAATGCGGAGAAATTACTGTTTGTGCATTTACAATATTCATTGATTTTTGCCATTGAAAAACATGTTATTCATATACCAGAAATGTTTGAAGCTCCTGACTGAATGAAAGGAGCTGGCACCTCACTCTCTTTGAATCTTCTTTATCATGCTAAGAGGAGCAGGAAAAAGCAAAAAATTTCAGAATTGCACCTTGCAATGCGGAGAAATTACTGTTTGTGCATTTACAATATTCATTGATTTTTGCCATTGAAAAACGTCCAGAAATGATAGAAGCTACTGACTGAATGAAAGGAGCTGGCATCTCACTCTCTTTGAATCTTCTTTATCATGCTAAGAGGAGCAGGAAAAAGCAAAAAATTTCAGAATTGCACCTTGCAATGCGGAGAAATTACTGTTTGTGCATTTACAATATTCATTGATTTTTGCCATTGAAAAATGTCCAGAAATGATTGAAGCTACTGACTGAATGAAAGGAGCTGGCATCTCACTCTCTTTGAATCTTCTTTATCATGCTAAGAGGAGCAGGAAAAAGCAAAAAATTTCAGAATTGCGCCTTGCAATGCGGAGAAATTACTGTTTGTGCATTTACAAAATTCATTGATTTTTGCCATTGAAAAACATCATGTTATTCATATACCAGAAATGATTGAAGCTACTGACTGAAGGAAAGGAGCTGGCATCTCACTCTCTTTGAATCTTCTTTATCATGCTAAGAGGAGCAGGAAAAAGCAAAAAATTTCAGAATTGCACCTTGCAATGCGGAGAAATTACTGTTTGTGCATTTACAATATTCATTGATTTTTGCCATTGAAAAACGTCCAGAAATGATTGAAGCTACTGACTGAATGAAAGGAGCTGGCATCTCACTCTCTTTGAATCTTCTTTATCATGCTAAGAGGAGCAGGAAAAAGCAAAAAATTTCAGAATTGCACCTTGCAATGCGGAGAAATTACTGTTTGTGCATTTACAATATTCATTGATTTTTGCGATTGAAAAACATCATGTTATTCATATACCAGAAATGATTGAAGCTACTGACTGAATGAAAGGAGCTGGCATCTCACTCTCTTTGAATCTTCTTTATCATGCTAAGAGGAGCAGGAAAAAGTAAAAAATTTCAGAATTGCACCTTGCAATGCGGAGAAATTACTGTTTGTGCATTTACAATATTCAATGATTTTTGCCATTGAAAAACGTCCAGAAATGATTGAAGCTACTGACTGAATGAAAGGAGCTGGTATCTCACTCTCTTTGAATCTTGTTTATCATGCTAAGAGGAGCAGGAAAAAGCAAAAAATTTCAGAATTGCACCTTGCAATGCGGAGAAATTACTGTTTGTGCATTTACAATATTCATTGATTTTTGCCATTGAAAAACGTCCAGAAATGATTGAAGCTACTGACTGAATGAAAGGAGCTGGCATCTCACTCTCTTTGAATCTTCTTTATCATGCTAAGAGGAGCAGGAAAAAGCAAAAAATTTCAGAATTGCACCTTGCAATGCGGAGAAATTACTGTTTGTGCATTTACAATATTCATTGATTTTTGCTATTGAAAAACATCATGTTATTCATATACCAGAAATGATTGAAGCTACTGACTGAATGAAAGGAGCTGGCATCTCACTCTCTTTGAATCTTCTTTATCATGCTAAGAGGAGCAGGAAAAAGCAAAAAATTTCAGAATTGCACCTTGCAATGCGGAGAAATTACAGTTTGTGCATTTACAATATTCATTGATTTTTGCCATAGAAAAACGTCCAGAAATGATTGAAGCTACTGACTGAATGAAAGGAGCTGGCATCTCACTCTCTTTGAATATTCTTTATCATGCTAAGAGGAGCAGGAAAAAGCAAAAAATTTCAGAATTGCACCTTGCAATGCGGAGAAATTACTGTTTGTGCATTTACAATATTCATTGATTTTTGCCATTGAAAAACGTCCAGAAATGATTGATGGTACTGACTGAATGAAAGGAGCTGGAATATCACTCTCTTTGAATCTTCTTTATCATGCTAAGAGGAGCAGGAAAAAGCAAAAAATTTCAGAATTGCACCTTGCAATGCGGAGAAATTACTGTTTGTGCATTTACAATATTCATTGATTTTTGCCATTGAAAAACGTCCAGAAATGATTGAAGCTACTGACTGAATGAAAGGAGCTGGCATCTCACTCTCTTTGAATCTTCTTTATCATGCTAAGAGGAGCAGGAAAAAGCAAAAAATTTCAGAATTGCACCTTGCAATGCGGAGAAATTACTGTTTGTGCATTTACAATATTCATTGATTTTTGCCATTGAAAAATGTCCAGAAATGATTGAAGCTACTGACTGAATGAAAGGAGCTGGCATCTCACTCTCTTTGAATCTTCTTTATCATGCTAAGAGGAGCAGGAAAAAGCAAAAAATTTCAGAATTGCGCCTTGCAATGCGGAGAAATTACTGTTTGTGCATTTACAAAATTCATTGATTTTTGCCATTGAAAAAAATCATGTTATTCATATACCAGAAATGATTGAAGCTACTGACTGAAGGAAAGGAGCTGGCATCTCACTCTCTTTGAATCTTCTTTATCATGCTAAGAGGAGCAGGAAAAAGCAAAAAATTTCAGAATTGCACCTTGCAATGCGGAGAAATTACTGTTTGTGCATTTACAATATTCATTGATTTTTGCCATTGAAAAACATCCAGAAATGATTGAAGCTACTGACTGAATGAAAGGAGCTGGCATCTCACTCTCTTTGAATCTTCTTTATCATGCTAAGAGGAGCAGGAAAAAGCAAAAAATTTCAGAATTGCACCTTGCAATGCGGAGAAATTACAGTTTGTGCATTTACAATATTCATTGATTTTTGCCATTGAAAAACGTCCAGAAATGATTGAAGCTACTGACTGAATGAAAGGAGCTGGCATCTCACTCTCTTTGAATATTCTTTATCATGCTAAGAGGAGCAGGAAAAAGCAAAAAATTTCAGAATTGCACCTTGCAATGCGGAGAAATTACTGTTTGTGCATTTACAATATTCATTGATTTTTGCCATTGAAAAACGTCCAGAAATGATTGAAGGTACTGACTGAATGAAAGGAGCTGGAATATCACTCTCTTTGAATCTTCTTTATCATGCTAAGAGGAGCAGGAAAAAGCAAAAAATTTCAGAATTGCACCTTGCAATGCGGAGAAATTACTGTTTGTGCATTTACAATATTCATTGATTTTTGCCATTGAAAAACGTCCAGAAATGATTGAAGCTACTGACTGAATGAAAGGAGCTGGCATCTCACTCTCTTTGAATCTTCTTTATCATGCTAAGAGGAGCAGGAAAAAGCAAAAAATTTCAGAATTGCACCTTGCAATGCGGAGAAATTACTGTTTGTGCATTTACAATATTCATTGATTTTTGCCATTGAAAAATGTCCAGAAATGATTGAAGCTACTGACTGAATGAAAGGAGCTGGCATCTCACTCTCTTTGAATCTTCTTTATCATGCTAAGAGGAGCAGGAAAAAGCAAAAAATTTCAGAATTGCGCCTTGCAATGCGGAGAAATTACTGTTTGTGCATTTACAAAATTCATTGATTGTTGCCATTGAAAAACATCATGTTATTCATATACCAGAAATGATTGAAGCTACTGACTGAAGGAAAGGAGCTGGCATCTCACTCTCTTTGAATCTTCTTTATCATGCTAAGAGGAGCAGGAAAAAGCAAAAAATTTCAGAATTGCACCTTGCAATGCGGAGAAATTACTGTTTGTGCATTTACAATATTCATTGATTTTTGCCATTGAAAAACATCCAGAAATGATTGAAGCTACTGACTGAATGAAAGGAGCTGGCATCTCACTCTCTTTGAATCTTCTTTATCATGCTAAGAGGAGCAGGAAAAAGCAAAAAATTTCAGAATTGCACCTTGCAATGCGGAGAAATTACTGTTTGTGCATTTACAATATTCATTGATTTTTGCGATTGTAAAACATCATGTTATTCATATACCAGAAATGATTGAAGCTACTGACTGAATGAAAGGAGCTGGCATCTCACTCTCTTTGAATCTTCTTTATCATGCTAAGAGGAGCAGGAAAAAGTAAAAAATTTCAGAATTGCACCTTGCAATGCGGAGAAATTACTGTTTGTGCATTTACAATATTCAATGATTTTTGCCATTGAAAAACGTCCAGAAATGATTGAAGCTACTGACTGAATGAAAGGAGCTGGCATCTCACTCTCTTTGAATCTTGTTTATCATGCTAAGAGGAGCAGGAAAAAGCAAAAAATTTCAGAATTGCACCTTGCAATGCGGAGAAATTACTGTTTGTGCATTTACAATATTCATTGATTTTTGCCATTGAAAAACGTCCAGAAATGATTGAAGCTACTGACTGAATGAAAGGAGCTGGCATCTCACTCTCTTTGAATCTTCTTTATCATGCTAAGAGGAGCAGGAAAAAGCAAAAAATTTCAGAATTGCACCTTGCAATGCGGAGAAATTACTGTTTGTGCATTTACAATATTCATTGATTTTTGCCATTGAAAAACATCATGTTATTCATATACCAGAAATGATTGAAGCTACTGACTGAATGAAAGGAGCTGGCATCTCACTCTCTGTGAATCTTCTTTATCATGCTAAGAGGAGCAGGAAAAAGCAAAAAATTTCAGAATTGCACCTTGCAATGCGGAGAAATAACTGTTTGTGCATTTACAATATTCATTGATTTTTGCCATTGAAAAACGTCCAGAAATGATTGAAGCTACTGACTGAATGAAAGGAGCTGGCATCTCACTCTCTTTGAATCTTGTTTATCATGCTAAGAGGAGCAGGAAAAAGCAAAAAATTTCAGAATTGCACCTTGCAATGCGGAGAAATTACTGTTTGTGCATTTACAATATTCATTGATTTTTGCCATTGAAAAACGTCCAGAAATGATTGAAGCTACTGACTGAATGAAAGGAGCTGGCATCTCACTCTCTTTGAATCTTCTTTATCATGCTAAGAGGAGCAGGAAAAAGCAAAAAATTTCAGAATTGCACCTTGCAATGCGGAGAAATTACTGTTTGTGCATTTACAATATTCATTGATTTTTGCTATTGAAAAACATCATGTTATTCATATACCAGAAATGATTGAAGCTACTGACTGAATGAAAGGAGCTGGCATCTCACTCTCTTTGAATCTTCTTTATCATGCTAAGAGGAGCAGGAAAAAGCAAAAAATTTCAGAATTGCACCTTGCAATGCGGAGAAATTACAGTTTGTGCATTTACAATATTCATTGATTTTTGCCATTGAAAAACGTCCAGAAATGATTGAAGCTACTGACTGAATGAAAGGAGCTGGCATCTCACTCTCTTTGAATCTTCTTTATCATGCTAAGAGGAGCAGGAAAAAGCAAAAAATTTCAGAATTGCACCTTGCAATGCGGAGAAATTACTGTTTGTGCATTTACAATATTCATTGATTTTTGCCATTGAAAAACGTCCAGAAATGATTGAAGGTACTGACTGAATGAAAGGAGCTGGCATCTCACTCTCTTTGAATCTTCTTTATCATGCTAAGAGGAGCAGGAAAAAGCAAAAAATTTCAGAATTGCACCTTGCAATGCGGAGAAATTACTGTTTGTGCATTTACAATATTCATTGATTTTTGCCATTGAAAAACGTCCAGAAATGATTGAAGCTACTGACTGAATGAAAGGAGCTGGCATCTCACTCTCTTTGAATCTTCTTTATCATGCTAAGAGGAGCAGGAAAAAGCAAAAAATTTCAGAATTGCACCTTGCAATGCGGAGAAATTACTGTTTGTGCATTTACAATATTCATTGATTTTTGCCATTGAAAAACGTCCAGAAATGATTGAAGGTACTGACTGAATGAAAGGAGCTGGCATCTCACTCTCTTTGAATCTTCTTTATCATGCTAAGAGGAGCAGGAAAAAGCAAAAAATTTCAGAATTGCACCTTGCAATGCGGAGAAATTACTTTTTGTGCATTTACAATATTCATTGATTTTTGCCATTGAAAAACGTCCAGAAATGATTGAAGCTACTGACTGAATGAAAGGAGCTGGCATCTCACTCTCTTTGAATCTTCTTTATCATGCTAAGAGGAGCAGGAAAAAGCAAAAAATTTCAGAATTGCACCTTGCAATGCGGAGAAATTACTGTTTGTGCATTTACAATATTCATTGATTTTTGCCATTGAAAAACATCATGTTATTCATATACCAGAAATGTTTGAAGCTACTGACTGAATGAAAGGAGTTGGCATCTCACTCTCTTTGAATCTTCTTTATCATGCTAAGAGGAGCAGGAAAAAGCAAAAAATTTCAGAATTGCACCTTGCAATGCGGAGAAATTACTGTTTGTGCATTTACAATATTCATTGATTTTTGCCATTGAAAAACATCATGTTATTCATATACCAGAAATGTTTGAAGCTACTGACTGAATGAAAGGAGCTGGCATCTCACTCTCTTTGAATCTTCTTTATCATGCTAAGAGGAGCAGGAAAAAGCAAAAAATTTTAGAATTGCACATTGCAATGTGGAGAAATTACTGTTTGTGCATTTACAATATTCATTGATTTTTACCATTGAAAAACGTCCAGAAATGATTGAAGCTACTGACTGAATGAAAGTAGCTGGCATCTCACTCTCTTTGAATCTTCTTTATCATGCTAAGAGGAGCAGGAAAAAGCAAAAAATTTCAGACTTGCACCTTGCAATGCGGAGAAATTACTGTTTGTGCATTTACAATATTCATTGATTTTTGCCATTGAAAAACATCATGTTATTCATATACCAGAAATGTTTGAAGCTACTGACTGAATGAAAGGAGCTGGCATCTCACTCTCTTTGAATCTTCTTTATCATGCTAAGAGGAGCAGGAAAAAGCAAAAAATTTCAGAATTGCACCTTGCAATGCGGAGAAATTACTGTTTGTGCATTTACAATATTCATTGATTATTGCCATTGAAAAACGTCCAGAAATGATTGAAGCTACTGACTGAATGAAAGGAGCTGGCATCTCACTCTCTTTGAATCTTCTTTATCATGCTAAGAGGAGCAGGAAAAAGCAAAAAATTTCAGAATTGCACCTTGCAATGCGGAGAAATTACTGTTTGTGCATTTACAATATTCATTGATTTTTGCCATTGAAAAACGTCCAGAAATGATTGAAGCTACTGACTGAATGAAAGGAGCTGGCATCTCACTCTCTTTGAATCTTCTTTATCATGCTAAGAGGAGCAGGAAAAAGCAAAAAATTTCAGAATTGCACCTTGCAATGCGGAGAAATTACTGTTTGTGCATTTACAATATTCATTGATTTTTGCCATTGAAAAACATGTTATTCATATACCAGAAATGTTTGAAGCTACTGACTGAATGAAAGGAGCTGGCACCTCACTCTCTTTGAATCTTCTTTATCATGCTAAGAGGAGCGAGAAAAAGCAAAAAATTTCAGAATTGCACCTTGCAATGCGGAGAAATTACTGTTTGTGCATTTATAATATTCAATGATTTTTGCCATTGAAAAACGTCCAGAAATGATTGAAGCTACTGACTGAACGAAAGGAGCTGGCATCTCACTCTCTTTGAATCTTCTTTATCATGCTAAGAGGAGCAGGAAAAAGCAAAAAATTTCAGAATTGCACCTTGCAATGCGGAGAAATTACTGTTTGTGCATTTACAATATTCATTGATTTTTGCCATTGAAAAACGTCCAGAAATGATTGAAGCTACTGACTGAATGAAAGGAGCTGGCATCTCACTCTCTTTGAATCTTCTTTATCATGCTAAGAGGAGCAGGAAAAAGCAAAAAATTTCAGAATTGCACCTTGCAATGCGGAGAAATTACTGTTTGTGCATTTACAATATTCATTGATTTTTGCCATTGAAAAACATCATGTTATTCATATACCAGAAATGTTTGAAGCTACTGGCTGAATGAAAGGAGCTGACATCTCACTCTCTTTGAATCTTCTTTATCATGCTAAGAGGAGCAGGAAAAAGCAAAAAATTTCAGAATTGCACCTTGCAATGCGGAGAAATTACTGTTTGTGCATTTACAATATTCATTGATTTTTGCCATTCAAAAACGTCCAGAAATGATTGAAGCTACTGACTGAATGAAAGGAGCTGGCATCTCACTCTCTTTGAATCTTCTTTATCATGCTAAGAGGAGCAGGAAAAAGCAAAAAATTTCAGAATTGCACCTTGCAATGCGGAGAAATTACTGTTTGTGCATTTACAATATTCATTGATTTTTGCCATTGAAAAACATCATGTTATTCATATACCAGAAATGTTTGAAGCTACTGACTGAATGAAAGGAGCTGGCATCTCACTCTCTTTGAATCTTCTTTATCATGCTAAGAGGAGCAGGAAAAAGCAAAAAATTTCAGAATTGCACCTTGCAATGTGGAGAAATTACTGTTTGTGCATTTACAATATTCATTGATTTTTGCCATTGAAAAACATCATGTTATTCATATACCAGAAATGTTTGAAGCTACTGACTGAATGAAAGGAGCTGGCATCTCACTCTCTTTGAATCTTCTTTATCATGCTAAGAGGAGCAGGAAAAAGCAAAAAATTTCAGAATTGCACCTTGCAATGTGGAGAAATTACTGTTTGTGCATTTACAATATTCATTGATTTTTACCATTGAAAAACGTCCAGAAATGATTGAAGCTACTGACTGAATGAAAGTAGCTGGCATCTCACTCTCTTTGAATCTTCTTTATCATGCTAAGAGGAGCAGGAAAAAGCAAAAAATTTCAGACTTGCACCTTGCAATGCGGAGAAATTACTGTTTGTGCATTTACAATATTCATTGATTTTTGCCATTGAAAAACATCATGTTATTCATATACCAGAAATGTTTGAAGCTACTGACTGAATGAAAGGAGCTGGCATCTCACTCTCTTTGAATCTTCTTTATCATGCTAAGAGGAGCAGGAAAAAGCAAAAAATTTCAGAATTGCACCTTGCAATGTGGAGAAATTACTGATTGTGCATTTACAATATTCATTGATTTTTACCATTGAAAAACGTCCAGAAATGATTGAAGCTACTGACTGAATGAAAGTAGCTGGCATCTCACTCTCTTTGAATCTTCTTTATCATGCTAAGAGGAGCAGGAAAAAGCAAAAAATTTCAGACTTGCACCTTGCAATGCGGAGAAATTACTGTTTGTGCATTTACAATATTCATTGATTTTTGCCATTGAAAAACATCATGTTATTCATATACCAGAAATGTTTGAAGCTACTGACTGAATCAAAGGAGCTGGCATCTCACTCTCTTTGAATCTTCTTTATCATGCTAAGAGGAGCAGGAAAAAGCAAAAAATTTCAGAATTGCACCTTGCAATGCGGAGAAATTACTGTTTGTGCATTTACAATATTCATTGATTTTTGCCATTGAAAAACGTCCAGAAATGATTGAAGCTACTGACTGAATGAAAGGAGCTGGCATCTCACTCTCTTTGAATCTTCTTTATCATGCTAAGAGGAGCAGGAAAAAGCAAAAAATTTCAGAATTGCACCTTGCAATGCGGAGAAATTACTGTTTGTGCATTTACAATATTCATTGATTTTTGCCATTGAAAAACGTCCAGAAATGATTGAAGCTACTGACTGAATGAAAGGAGCTGGCATCTCACTCTCTTTGAATCTTCTTTATCATGCTAGGAGGAGCAGGAAAAAGCAAAAAATTTCAGAATTGCACCTTGCAATGCGGAGAAATTACTGTTTGTGCATTTACAATATTCATTGATTTTTGCCATTGAAAAACATCATGTTATTCATATACCAGAAATGTTTGAAGCTACTGACTGAATGAAAGGAGTTGGCATCTCACTCTCTTTGAATCTTCTTTATCATGCTAAGAGGAGCAGGAAAAAGCAAAAAATTTCAGAATTGCACCTTGCAATGCGGAGAAATTACTGTTTGTGCATTTACAATATTCATTGATTTTTGCCATTGAAAAACATCATGTTATTCATATACCAGAAATGTTTGAAGCTACTGACTGAATGAAAGGAGCTGGCATCTCACTCTCTTTGAATCTTCTTTATCATGCTAAGAGGAGCAGGAAAAAGCAAAAAATTTTAGAATTGCACATTGCAATGTGGAGAAATTACTGTTTGTGCATTTACAATATTCATTGATTTTTACCATTGAAAAACGTCCAGAAATGATTGAAGCTACTGACTGAATGAAAGTAGCTGGCATCTCACTCTCTTTGAATCTTCTTTATCATGCTAAGAGGAGCAGGAAAAAGCAAAAAATTTCAGACTTGCACCTTGCAATGCGGAGAAATTACTGTTTGTGCATTTACAATATTCATTGATTTTTGCCATTGAAAAACATTATGTTATTCATATACCAGAAATGTTTGAAGCTACTGACTGAATGAAAGGAGCTGGCATCTCACTCTCTTTGAATCTTCTTTATCATGCTAAGAGGAGCAGGAAAAAGCAAAAAATTTCAGAATTGCACCTTGCAATGCGGAGAAATTACTGTTTGTGCATTTACAATATTCATTGATTTTTGCCATTGAAAAACGTCCAGAAATGATTGAAGCTACTGACTGAATGAAAGGAGCTGGCATCTCACTCTCTTTGAATCTTCTTTATCATGCTAAGAGGAGCAGGAAAAAGCAAAAAATTTCAGAATTGCACCTTGCAATGCGGAGAAATTACTGTTTGTGCATTTACAATATTCATTGATTTTTGCCATTGAAAAACGTCCAGAAATGATTGAAACTACTGACTGAATGAAAGGAGCTGGCATCTCACTCTCTTTGAATCTTCTTTATCATGCTAAGAGGAGCAGGAAAAAGCAAAAAATTTCAGAATTGCACCTTGCAATGCGGAGAAATTACTGTTTGTGCATTTACAATATTCATTGATTTTTGCCATTGAAAAACATGTTATTCATATACCAGAAATGTTTGAAGCTACTGACTGAATGAAAGGAGCTGGCACCTCACTCTCTTTGAATCTTCTTTATCATGCTAAGAGGAGCGAGAAAAAGCAAAAAATTTCAGAATTGCACCTTGCAATGCGGAGAAATTACTGTTTGTGCATTTACAATATTCATTGATTTTTGCCATTGAAAAACGTCCAGAAATGATTGAAGGTACTGACTGAATGAAAGGAGCTGGCATCTCACTCTCTTTGAATCTTCTTTATCATGCTAAGAGGAGCAGGAAAAAGCAAAAAATTTCAGAATTGCACCTTGCAATGCGGAGAAATTACTGTTTGTGCATTTACAATATTCATTGATTTTTGCCATTGAAAAACGTCCAGAAATGATTGAAGCTACTGACTGAATGAAAGGAGCTGGCATCTCACTCTCTTTGAATGTTCTTTATCATGCTAAGAGGAGCAGGAAAAAGCAAAAAATTTCAGAATTGCACCTTGCAATGTGGAGAAATTACTGTTTGTGCATTTACAATATTCATTGATTTTTACCATTGAAAAACGTCCAGAAATGATTGAAGCTACTGACTGAATGAAAGTAGCTGGCATCTCACTCTCTTTGAATCTTCTTTATCATGCTAAGAGGAGCAGGAAAAAGCAAAAATTTTCAGACTTGCACCTTGCAATGCGGAGAAATTACTGTTTGTGCATTTACAATATTCATTGATTTTTGCCATTGAAAAACGTCCAGAAATGATTGAAGGTACTGACTGAATGAAAGGAGCTGGCATCTCACTCTCTTTGAATCTTCTTTATCATGCTAAGAGGAGCAGGAAAAAGCAAAAAATTTTAGAATTGCACATTGCAATGTGGAGAAATTACTGTTTGTGCATTTACAATATTCATTGATTTTTACCATTGAAAAACGTCCAGAAATGATTGAAGCTACTGACTGAATGAAAGTAGCTGGCATCTCACTCTCTTTGAATCTTCTTTATCATGCTAAGAGGAGCAGGAAAAAGCAAAAAATTTCAGACTTGCACCTTGCAATGCGGAGAAATTACTGTTTGTGCATTTACAATATTCATTGATTTTTGCCATTGAAAAACATCATGTTATTCATATACCAGAAATGTTTGAAGCCACTGACTGAATGAAAGGAGCTGGCATCTCACTCTCTTTGAATCTTCTTTATCCTGCTAAGAGGAGCAGGAAAAAGCAAAAAATTTCAGAATTGCACCTTGCAATGCGGAGAAATTACTGTTTGTGCATTTACAATATTCATTGATTTTTGCCATTGAAAAATGTCCAGAAATGATTGAAGCTACTGACTGAATGAAAGGAGCTGGCATCTCACTCTCTTTGTATCTTCTTTATCATGCTAAGAGGAGCAGGAAAAAGCAAAAAATTTCAGAATTGCACCTTGCAATGCGGAGAAATTACTGTTTGTGCATTTACAATATTCATTGATTTTTGCCATTGAAAAACGTCCAGAAATGATTGAAGCTACTGACTGAATGAAAGGAGCTGGCATCTCACTCTCTTTGAATCTTCTTTATCATGCTAAGAGGAGCAGGAAAAAGCAAAAAATTTCAGAATTGCACGTTGCAATGCGGAGAAATTACTGTTTGTGCATTTACAATATTCATTGATTTTTGCCATTGAAAAACATGTTATTCATATACCAGAAATGTTTGAAGCTACTGACTGAATGAAAGGAGCTGGCACCTCACTCTCTTTGAATCTTCTTTATCATGCTAAGAGGAGCGGGAAAAAGCAAAAAATTTCAGAATTGCACCTTGCAATGCGGAGAAATTACTGTTTGTGCATTTACAATATTCATTGATTTTTGCCATTGAAAAACGTCCAGAAATGATTGAAGGTACTGACTGAATGAAAGGAGCTGGCATCTCACTCTCTTTGAATCTTCTTTATCATGCTAAGAGGAGCAGGAAAAAGCAAAAAATTTCAGAATTGCACCTTGCAATGCGGAGAAATTACTGTTTGTGCATTTACAATATTCATTGATTTTTGCCATTGAAAAACGTCCAGAAATGATTGAAGCTACTGACTGAATGAAAGGAGCTGGCATCTCACTCTCTTTGAATCTTCTTTATCATGCTAAGAGGAGCAGGAAAAAGCAAAAAATTTCAGAATTGCACCTTGCAATGCGGAGAAATTACAGTTTGTGCATTTACAATATTCATTGATTTTTGCCATTGAAAAACATCCAGAAATGATTGAAGCTACTGACTGAATGAAAGAAGCTGGCATCTCACTCTCTTTGAATCTTCTTTATCATGCTAAGAGGAGCAGGAAAAAGCAAAAAATTTCAGAATTGCACCTTGCAATGCGGAGAAATTACTGTTTGTGCATTTACAATATTCATTGATTTTTGCCATTGAAAAACATCATGTTATTCATATACCAGAAATGTTTGAAGCTACTGACTGAATGAAAGGAGCTGGCATCTCACTCTCTTTGAATCTTCTTTATCATGCTAAGAGGAGCAGGAAAAAGCAAAAAATTTCAGAATTGCACCTTGCAATGTGGAGAAATTACTGTTTGTGCATTTACAATATTCATTGATTTTTACCATTGAAAAACGTCCAGAAATGATTGAAGCTACTGACTGAATGAAAGGAGCTGGCATCTCACTCTCTTTGAATCTTCTTTATCATGCTAAGAGGAGCAGGAAAAAGCAAAAAATTTCAGACTTGCACCTTGCAATGCGGAGAAATTACTGTTTGTGCATTTACAATATTCATTGATTTTTGCCATTGAAAAACATCATGTTATTCATATACCAGAAATGTTTGAAGCTACTGACTGAATGAAAGGAGCTGGCATCTCACTCTCTTTGAATCTTCTTTATCATGCTAAGAGGAGCAGGAAAAAGCAAAAAATTTCAGACTTGCACCTTGCAATGCGGAGAAATTACTGTTTGTGCATTTACAATATTCATTGATTTTTGCCATTGAAAAACATCATGTTATTCATATACCAGAAATGTTTGAAGCTACTGACTGAATGAAAGGAGCTGGCATCTCACTCTCTTTGAATCTTCTTTATCATGCTAAGAGGAGCAGGAAAAAGCAAAAAATTTCAGAATTGCACCTTGCAATGCGGAGAAATTACTGTTTGTGCATTTACAATATTCATTGATTTTTGCCATTGAAAAACGTCCAGAAATGATTGAAGCTACTGACTGAATGAAAGGAGCTGGCATCTCACTCTCTTTGAATCTTCTTTATCATGCTAAGAGGAGCAGGAAAAAGCAAAAAATTTCAGAATTGCACCTTGCAATGCGGAGAAATTACTGTTTGTGCATTTACAATATTCATTGATTTTTGCCATTGAAAAACGTCCAGAAATGATTGAAGCTACTGACTGAATGAAAGGAGCTGGCATCTCACTCTCTTTGAATCTTCTTTATCATGCTAAGAGGAGCAGGAAAAAGCAAAAAATTTCAGAATTGCACCTTGCAATGCGGAGAAATTACTGTTTGTGCATTTACAATATTCGTTGATTTTTGCCATTGAAAAACGTCCAGAAATGATTGAAGCTACTGACTGAATGAAAGGAGCTGGCATCTCACTCTCTTTGAATCTTCTTTATCATGCTAAGAGGAGCAGGAAAATGCAAAAAATTTCAGAATTGCACCTTGCAATGCGGAGAAATTACAGTTTGTGCATTTACAATATTCATTGATTTTTGCCATTGAAAAACGTCCAGAAATGATTGAAGCTACTGACTGAATGAAAGTAGCTGGCATCTCACTCTCTTTGAATCTTCTTTATCATGCTAAGAGGAGCAGGAAAAAGCAAAAAATTTCAGACTTGCACCTTGCAATGCGGAGAAATTACTGTTTGTGCATTTACAATATTCATTGATTTTTGCCATTGAAAAACATTATGTTATTCATATACCAGAAATGTTTGAAGCTACTGACTGAATGAAAGGAGCTGGCATCTCACTCTCTTTGAATCTTCTTTATCATGCTAAGAGGAGCAGGAAAAAGCAAAAAATTTCAGAATTGCACCTTGCAATGCGGAGAAATTACTGTTTGTGCATTTACAATATTCGTTGATTTTTGCCATTGAAAAACGTCCAGAAATGATTGAAGCTACTGACTGAATGAAAGGAGCTGGCATCTCACTCTCTTTGAATCTTCTTTATCATGCTAAGAGGAGCAGGAAAATGCAAAAAATTTCAGAATTGCACCTTGCAATGCGGAGAAATTACAGTTTGTGCATTTACAATATTCATTGATTTTTGCCATTGAAAAACGTCCAGAAATGATTGAAGCTACTGACTGAATGAAAGTAGCTGGCATCTCACTCTCTTTGAATCTTCTTTATCATGCTAAGAGGAGCAGGAAAAAGCAAAAAATTTCAGACTTGCACCTTGCAATGCGGAGAAATTACTGTTTGTGCATTTACAATATTCATTGATTTTTGCCATTGAAAAACATTATGTTATTCATATACCAGAAATGTTTGAAGCTACTGACTGAATGAAAGGAGCTGGCATCTCACTCTCTTTGAATCTTCTTTATCATGCTAAGAGGAGCAGGAAAAAGCAAAAAATTTCAGAATTGCACCTTGCAATGCGGAGAAATTACTGTTTGTGCATTTACAATATTCATTGATTTTTGCCATTGAAAAACGTCCAGAAATGATTGAAGCTACTGACTGAATGAAAGGAGCTGGCATCTCACTCTCTTTGAATCTTCTTTATCATGCTAAGAGGAGCAGGAAAATGCAAAAAATTTCAGAATTGCACCTTGCAATGCGGAGAAATTACAGTTTGTGCATTTACAATATTCATTGATTTTTGCCATTGAAAAACGTCCAGAAATGATTGAAGCTACTGACTGAATGAAAGTAGCTGGCATCTCACTCTCTTTGAATCTTCTTTATCATGCTAAGAGGAGCAGGAAAAAGCAAAAAATTTCAGACTTGCACCTTGCAATGCGGAGAAATTACTGTTTGTGCATTTACAATATTCATTGATTTTTGCCATTGAAAAACATTATGTTATTCATATACCAGAAATGTTTGAAGCTACTGACTGAATGAAAGGAGCTGGCATCTCACTCTCTTTGAATCTTCTTTATCATGCTAAGAGGAGCAGGAAAAAGCAAAAAATTTCAGAATTGCACCTTGCAATGCGGAGAAATTACTGTTTGTGCATTTACAATATTCATTGATTTTTGCCATTGAAAAACGTCCAGAAATGATTGAAGCTACTGACTGAATGAAAGGAGCTGGCATCTCACTCTCTTTGAATCTTCTTTATCATGCTAAGAGGAGCAGGAAAAAGCAAAAAATTTCAGAATTGCACCTTGCAATGCGGAGAAATTACTGTTTGTGCATTTACAATATTCATTGATTTTTGCCATTGAAAAACGTCCAGAAATGATTGAAGCTACTGACTGAATGAAAGGAGCTGGCATCTCACTCTCTTTGAATCTTCTTTATCATGCTAAGAGGAGCAGGAAAAAGCAAAAAATTTCAGAATTGCACCTTGCAATGCGGAGAAATTACTGTTTGTGCATTTACAATATTCATTGATTTTTGCCATTGAAAAACGTCCAGAAATGATTGAAGCTACTGACTGAATGAAAGGAGCTGGCATCTCACTCTCTTTGAATGTTCTTTATCATGCTAAGAGGAGCAGGAAAAAGCAAAAAATTTCAGAATTGCACCTTGCAATGTGGAGAAATTACTGTTTGTGCATTTACAATATTCATTGATTTTTACCATTGAAAAACGTCCAGAAATGATTGAAGCTACTGACTGAATGAAAGTAGCTGGCATCTCACTCTCTTTGAATCTTCTTTATCATGCTAAGAGGAGCAGGAAAAAGCAAAAATTTTCAGACTTGCACCTTGCAATGCGGAGAAATTACTGTTTGTGCATTTACAATATTCATTGATTTTTGCCATTGAAAAACGTCCAGAAATGATTGAAGGTACTGACTGAATGAAAGGAGCTGGCATCTCACTCTCTTTGAATCTTCTTTATCATGCTAAGAGGAGCAGGAAAAAGCAAAAAATTTTAGAATTGCACATTGCAATGTGGAGAAATTACTGTTTGTGCATTTACAATATTCATTGATTTTTACCATTGAAAAACGTCCAGAAATGATTGAAGCTACTGACTGAATGAAAGTAGCTGGCATCTCACTCTCTTTGAATCTTCTTTATCATGCTAAGAGGAGCAGGAAAAAGCAAAAAATTTCAGACTTGCACCTTGCAATGCGGAGAAATTACTGTTTGTGCATTTACAATATTCATTGATTTTTGCCATTGAAAAACATCATGTTATTCATATACCAGAAATGTTTGAAGCCACTGACTGAATGAAAGGAGCTGGCATCTCACTCTCTTTGAATCTTCTTTATCCTGCTAAGAGGAGCAGGAAAAAGCAAAAAATTTCAGAATTGCACCTTGCAATGCGGAGAAATTACTGTTTGTGCATTTACAATATTCATTGATTTTTGCCATTGAAAAACGTCCAGAAATGATTGAAGCTACTGACTGAATGAAAGGAGCTGGCATCTCACTCTCTTTGTATCTTCTTTATCATGCTAAGAGGAGCAGGAAAAAGCAAAAAATTTCAGAATTGCACCTTGCAATGCGGAGAAATTACTGTTTGTGCATTTACAATATTCATTGATTTTTGCCATTGAAAAACGTCCAGAAATGATTGAAGCTACTGACTGAATGAAAGGAGCTGGCATCTCACTCTCTTTGAATCTTCTTTATCATGCTAAGAGGAGCAGGAAAAAGCAAAAAATTTCAGAATTGCACGTTGCAATGCGGAGAAATTACTGTTTGTGCATTTACAATATTCATTGATTTTTGCCATTGAAAAACATGTTATTCATATACCAGAAATGTTTGAAGCTACTGACTGAATGAAAGGAGCTGGCACCTCACTCTCTTTGAATCTTCTTTATCATGCTAAGAGGAGCGGGAAAAAGCAAAAAATTTCAGAATTGCACCTTGCAATGCGGAGAAATTACAGTTTGTGCATTTACAATATTCATTGATTTTTGCCATTGAAAAACGTCCAGAAATGATTGAAGCTACTGACTGAATGAAAGTAGCTGGCATCTCACTCTCTTTGAATCTTCTTTATCATGCTAAGAGGAGCAGGAAAAAGCAAAAAATTTCAGACTTGCACCTTGCAATGCGGAGAAATTACTGTTTGTGCATTTACAATATTCATTGATTTTTGCCATTGAAAAACATTATGTTATTCATATACCAGAAATGTTTGAAGCTACTGACTGAATGAAAGGAGCTGGCATCTCACTCTCTTTGAATCTTCTTTATCATGCTAAGAGGAGCAGGAAAAAGCAAAAAATTTCAGAATTGCACCTTGCAATGCGGAGAAATTACTGTTTGTGCATTTACAATATTCGTTGATTTTTGCCATTGAAAAACGTCCAGAAATGATTGAAGCTACTGACTGAATGAAAGGAGCTGGCATCTCACTCTCTTTGAATCTTCTTTATCATGCTAAGAGGAGCAGGAAAATGCAAAAAATTTCAGAATTGCACCTTGCAATGCGGAGAAATTACAGTTTGTGCATTTACAATATTCATTGATTTTTGCCATTGAAAAACGTCCAGAAATGATTGAAGCTACTGACTGAATGAAAGTAGCTGGCATCTCACTCTCTTTGAATCTTCTTTATCATGCTAAGAGGAGCAGGAAAAAGCAAAAAATTTCAGACTTGCACCTTGCAATGCGGAGAAATTACTGTTTGTGCATTTACAATATTCATTGATTTTTGCCATTGAAAAACATTATGTTATTCATATACCAGAAATGTTTGAAGCTACTGACTGAATGAAAGGAGCTGGCATCTCACTCTCTTTGAATCTTCTTTATCATGCTAAGAGGAGCAGGAAAAAGCAAAAAATTTCAGAATTGCACCTTGCAATGCGGAGAAATTACTGTTTGTGCATTTACAATATTCATTGATTTTTGCCATTGAAAAACGTCCAGAAATGATTGAAGCTACTGACTGAATGAAAGGAGCTGGCATCTCACTCTCTTTGAATCTTCTTTATCATGCTAAGAGGAGCAGGAAAATGCAAAAAATTTCAGAATTGCACCTTGCAATGCGGAGAAATTACAGTTTGTGCATTTACAATATTCATTGATTTTTGCCATTGAAAAACGTCCAGAAATGATTGAAGCTACTGACTGAATGAAAGTAGCTGGCATCTCACTCTCTTTGAATCTTCTTTATCATGCTAAGAGGAGCAGGAAAAAGCAAAAAATTTCAGACTTGCACCTTGCAATGCGGAGAAATTACTGTTTGTGCATTTACAATATTCATTGATTTTTGCCATTGAAAAACATTATGTTATTCATATACCAGAAATGTTTGAAGCTACTGACTGAATGAAAGGAGCTGGCATCTCACTCTCTTTGAATCTTCTTTATCATGCTAAGAGGAGCAGGAAAAAGCAAAAAATTTCAGAATTGCACCTTGCAATGCGGAGAAATTACTGTTTGTGCATTTACAATATTCATTGATTTTTGCCATTGAAAAACGTCCAGAAATGATTGAAGCTACTGACTGAATGAAAGGAGCTGGCATCTCACTCTCTTTGAATCTTCTTTATCATGCTAAGAGGAGCAGGAAAAAGCAAAAAATTTCAGAATTGCACCTTGCAATGCGGAGAAATTACTGTTTGTGCATTTACAATATTCATTGATTTTTGCCATTGAAAAACGTCCAGAAATGATTGAAGCTACTGACTGAATGAAAGGAGCTGGCATCTCACTCTCTTTGAATCTTCTTTATCATGCTAAGAGGAGCAGGAAAAAGCAAAAAATTTCAGAATTGCACCTTGCAATGCGGAGAAATTACTGTTTGTGCATTTACAATATTCATTGATTTTTGCCATTGAAAAACATGTTATTCATATACCAGAAATGTTTGAAGCTACTGACTGAATGAAAGGAGCTGGCACCTCACTCTCTTTGAATCTTCTTTATCATGCTAAGAGGAGCGAGAAAAAGCAAAAAATTTCAGAATTGCACCTTGCAATGCGGAGAAATTACTGTTTGTGCATTTACAATATTCATTGATTTTTGCCATTGAAAAACGTCCAGAAATGATTGAAGGTACTGACTGAATGAAAGGAGCTGGCATCTCACTCTCTTTGAATCTTCTTTATCATGCTAAGAGGAGCAGGAAAAAGCAAAAAATTTCAGAATTGCACCTTGCAATGCGGAGAAATTACTGTTTGTGCATTTACAATATTCATTGATTTTTGCCATTGAAAAACGTCCAGAAATGATTGAAGCTACTGACTGAATGAAAGGAGCTGGCATCTCACTCTCTTTGAATGTTCTTTATCATGCTAAGAGGAGCAGGAAAAAGCAAAAAATTTCAGAATTGCACCTTGCAATGTGGAGAAATTACTGTTTGTGCATTTACAATATTCATTGATTTTTACCATTGAAAAACGTCCAGAAATGATTGAAGCTACTGACTGAATGAAAGTAGCTGGCATCTCACTCTCTTTGAATCTTCTTTATCATGCTAAGAGGAGCAGGAAAAAGCAAAAATTTTCAGACTTGCACCTTGCAATGCGGAGAAATTACTGTTTGTGCATTTACAATATTCATTGATTTTTGCCATTGAAAAACGTCCAGAAATGATTGAAGGTACTGACTGAATGAAAGGAGCTGGCATCTCACTCTCTTTGAATCTTCTTTATCATGCTAAGAGGAGCAGGAAAAAGCAAAAAATTTTAGAATTGCACATTGCAATGTGGAGAAATTACTGTTTGTGCATTTACAATATTCATTGATTTTTACCATTGAAAAACGTCCAGAAATGATTGAAGCTACTGACTGAATGAAAGTAGCTGGCATCTCACTCTCTTTGAATCTTCTTTATCATGCTAAGAGGAGCAGGAAAAAGCAAAAAATTTCAGACTTGCACCTTGCAATGCGGAGAAATTACTGTTTGTGCATTTACAATATTCATTGATTTTTGCCATTGAAAAACATCATGTTATTCATATACCAGAAATGTTTGAAGCCACTGACTGAATGAAAGGAGCTGGCATCTCACTCTCTTTGAATCTTCTTTATCCTGCTAAGAGGAGCAGGAAAAAGCAAAAAATTTCAGAATTGCACCTTGCAATGCGGAGAAATTACTGTTTGTGCATTTACAATATTCATTGATTTTTGCCATTGAAAAACGTCCAGAAATGATTGAAGCTACTGACTGAATGAAAGGAGCTGGCATCTCACTCTCTTTGTATCTTCTTTATCATGCTAAGAGGAGCAGGAAAAAGCAAAAAATTTCAGAATTGCACCTTGCAATGCGGAGAAATTACTGTTTGTGCATTTACAATATTCATTGATTTTTGCCATTGAAAAACGTCCAGAAATGATTGAAGCTACTGACTGAATGAAAGGAGCTGGCATCTCACTCTCTTTGAATCTTCTTTATCATGCTAAGAGGAGCAGGAAAAAGCAAAAAATTTCAGAATTGCACGTTGCAATGCGGAGAAATTACTGTTTGTGCATTTACAATATTCATTGATTTTTGCCATTGAAAAACATGTTATTCATATACCAGAAATGTTTGAAGCTACTGACTGAATGAAAGGAGCTGGCACCTCACTCTCTTTGAATCTTCTTTATCATGCTAAGAGGAGCGGGAAAAAGCAAAAAATTTCAGAATTGCACCTTGCAATGCGGAGAAATTACTGTTTGTGCATTTACAATATTCATTGATTTTTGCCATTGAAAAACGTCCAGAAATGATTGAAGGTACTGACTGAATGAAAGGAGCTGGCATCTCACTCTCTTTGAATTTTCTTTATCATGCTAAGAGGAGCAGGAAAAAGCAAAAAATTTCAGAATTGCACCTTGCAATGCGGAGAAATTACTGTTTGTGCATTTACAATATTCATTGATTTTTGCCATTGAAAAACGTCCAGAAATGATTGAAGCTACTGACTGAATGAAAGGAGCTGGCATCTCACTCTCTTTGAATCTTCTTTATCATGCTAAGAGGAGCAGGAAAAAGCAAAAAATTTCAGAATTGCACCTTGCAATGCGGAGAAATTACAGTTTGTGCATTTACAATATTCATTGATTTTTGCCATTGAAAAACATCCAGAAATGATTGAAGCTACTGACTGAATGAAAGAAGCTGGCATCTCACTCTCTTTGAATCTTCTTTATCATGCTAAGAGGAGCAGGAAAAAGCAAAAAATTTCAGAATTGCACCTTGCAATGCGGAGAAATTACTGTTTGTGCATTTACAATATTCATTGATTTTTGCCATTGAAAAACATCATGTTATTCATATACCAGAAATGTTTGAAGCTACTGACTGAATGAAAGGAGCTGGCATCTCACTCTCTTTGAATCTTCTTTATCATGCTAAGAGGAGCAGGAAAAAGCAAAAAATTTCAGAATTGCACCTTGCAATGTGGAGAAATTACTGTTTGTGCATTTACAATATTCATTGATTTTTACCATTGAAAAACGTCCAGAAATGATTGAAGCTACTGACTGAATGAAAGGAGCTGGCATCTCACTCTCTTTGAATCTTCTTTATCATGCTAAGAGGAGCAGGAAAAAGCAAAAAATTTCAGACTTGCACCTTGCAATGCGGAGAAATTACTGTTTGTGCATTTACAATATTCATTGATTTTTGCCATTGAAAAACATCATGTTATTCATATACCAGAAATGTTTGAAGCTACTGACTGAATGAAAGGAGCTGGCATCTCACTCTCTTTGAATCTTCTTTATCATGCTAAGAGGAGCAGGAAAAAGCAAAAAATTTCAGACTTGCACCTTGCAATGCGGAGAAATTACTCTTTGTGCATTTACAATATTCATTGATTTTTGCCATTGAAAAACATCATGTTATTCATATACCAGAAATGTTTGAAGCTACTGACTGAATGAAAGGAGCTGGCATCTCACTCTCTTTGAATCTTCTTTATCATGCTAAGAGGAGCAGGAAAAAGCAAAAAATTTCAGAATTGCACCTTGCAATGCGGAGAAATTACTGTTTGTGCATTTACAATATTCATTGATTTTTGCCATTGAAAAACGTCCAGAAATGATTGAAGCTACTGACTGAATGAAAGGAGCTGGCATCTCACTCTCTTTGAATCTTCTTTATCATGCTAAGAGGAGCAGGAAAAAGCAAAAAATTTCAGAATTGCACCTTGCAATGCGGAGAAATTACTGTTTGTGCATTTACAATATTCATTGATTTTTGCCATTGAAAAACGTCCAGAAATGATTGAAGCTACTGACTGAATGAAAGGAGCTGGCATCTCACTCTCTTTGAATCTTCTTTATCATGCTAAGAGGAGCAGGAAAAAGCAAAAAATTTCAGAATTGCACCTTGCAATGCGGAGAAATTACTGTTTGTGCATTTACAATATTCGTTGATTTTTGCCATTGAAAAACGTCCAGAAATGATTGAAGCTACTGACTGAATGAAAGGAGCTGGCATCTCACTCTCTTTGAATCTTCTTTATCATGCTAAGAGGAGCAGGAAAATGCAAAAAATTTCAGAATTGCACCTTGCAATGCGGAGAAATTACAGTTTGTGCATTTACAATATTCATTGATTTTTGCCATTGAAAAACGTCCAGAAATGATTGAAGCTACTGACTGAATGAAAGGAGCTGGCATCTCACTCTCTTTGAATCTTCTTTATCATGCTAAGAGGAGCAGGAAAAAGCAAAAAATTTCAGAATTGCACCTTGCAATGCGGAGAAATTACTGTTTGTGCATTTACAATATTCATTGATTTTTGCCATTGAAAAACATGTTATTCATATACCAGAAATGTTTGAAGCTCCTGACTGAATGAAAGGAGCTGGCACCTCACTCTCTTTGAATCTTCTTTATCATGCTAAGAGGAGCAGGAAAAAGCAAAAAATTTCAGAATTGCACCTTGCAATGCGGAGAAATTACTGTTTGTGCATTTACAATATTCATTGATTTTTGCCATTGAAAAACGTCCAGAAATGATAGAAGCTACTGACTGAATGAAAGGAGCTGGCATCTCACTCTCTTTGAATCTTCTTTATCATGCTAAGAGGAGCAGGAAAAAGCAAAAAATTTCAGAATTGCACCTTGCAATGCGGAGAAATTACTGTTTGTGCATTTACAATATTCATTGATTTTTGCCATTGAAAAATGTCCAGAAATGATTGAAGCTACTGACTGAATGAAAGGAGCTGGCATCTCACTCTCTTTGAATCTTCTTTATCATGCTAAGAGGAGCAGGAAAAAGCAAAAAATTTCAGAATTGCGCCTTGCAATGCGGAGAAATTACTGTTTGTGCATTTACAAAATTCATTGATTTTTGCCATTGAAAAACATCATGTTATTCATATACCAGAAATGATTGAAGCTACTGACTGAAGGAAAGGAGCTGGCATCTCACTCTCTTTGAATCTTCTTTATCATGCTAAGAGGAGCAGGAAAAAGCAAAAAATTTCAGAATTGCACCTTGCAATGCGGAGAAATTACTGTTTGTGCATTTACAATATTCATTGATTTTTGCCATTGAAAAACGTCCAGAAATGATTGAAGCTACTGACTGAATGAAAGGAGCTGGCATCTCACTCTCTTTGAATCTTCTTTATCATGCTAAGAGGAGCAGGAAAAAGCAAAAAATTTCAGAATTGCACCTTGCAATGCGGAGAAATTACTGTTTGTGCATTTACAATATTCATTGATTTTTGCGATTGAAAAACATCATGTTATTCATATACCAGAAATGATTGAAGCTACTGACTGAATGAAAGGAGCTGGCATCTCACTCTCTTTGAATCTTCTTTATCATGCTAAGAGGAGCAGGAAAAAGTAAAAAATTTCAGAATTGCACCTTGCAATGCGGAGAAATTACTGTTTGTGCATTTACAATATTCAATGATTTTTGCCATTGAAAAACGTCCAGAAATGATTGAAGCTACTGACTGAATGAAAGGAGCTGGTATCTCACTCTCTTTGAATCTTGTTTATCATGCTAAGAGGAGCAGGAAAAAGCAAAAAATTTCAGAATTGCACCTTGCAATGCGGAGAAATTACTGTTTGTGCATTTACAATATTCATTGATTTTTGCCATTGAAAAACGTCCAGAAATGATTGAAGCTACTGACTGAATGAAAGGAGCTGGCATCTCACTCTCTTTGAATCTTCTTTATCATGCTAAGAGGAGCAGGAAAAAGCAAAAAATTTCAGAATTGCACCTTGCAATGCGGAGAAATTACTGTTTGTGCATTTACAATATTCATTGATTTTTGCTATTGAAAAACATCATGTTATTCATATACCAGAAATGATTGAAGCTACTGACTGAATGAAAGGAGCTGGCATCTCACTCTCTTTGAATCTTCTTTATCATGCTAAGAGGAGCAGGAAAAAGCAAAAAATTTCAGAATTGCACCTTGCAATGCGGAGAAATTACAGTTTGTGCATTTACAATATTCATTGATTTTTGCCATAGAAAAACGTCCAGAAATGATTGAAGCTACTGACTGAATGAAAGGAGCTGGCATCTCACTCTCTTTGAATATTCTTTATCATGCTAAGAGGAGCAGGAAAAAGCAAAAAATTTCAGAATTGCACCTTGCAATGCGGAGAAATTACTGTTTGTGCATTTACAATATTCATTGATTTTTGCCATTGAAAAACGTCCAGAAATGATTGAAGGTACTGACTGAATGAAAGGAGCTGGAATATCACTCTCTTTGAATCTTCTTTATCATGCTAAGAGGAGCAGGAAAAAGCAAAAAATTTCAGAATTGCACCTTGCAATGCGGAGAAATTACTGTTTGTGCATTTACAATATTCATTGATTTTTGCCATAGAAAAACGTCCAGAAATGATTGAAGCTACTGACTGAATGAAAGGAGCTGGCATCTCACTCTCTTTGAATATTCTTTATCATGCTAAGAGGAGCAGGAAAAAGCAAAAAATTTCAGAATTGCACCTTGCAATGCGGAGAAATTACTGTTTGTGCATTTACAATATTCATTGATTTTTGCCATTGAAAAACGTCCAGAAATGATTGAAGGTACTGACTGAATGAAAGGAGCTGGAATATCACTCTCTTTGAATCTTCTTTATCATGCTAAGAGGAGCAGGAAAAAGCAAAAAATTTCAGAATTGCACCTTGCAATGCGGAGAAATTACTGTTTGTGCATTTACAATATTCATTGATTTTTGCCATTGAAAAACGTCCAGAAATGATTGAAGCTACTGACTGAATGAAAGGAGCTGGCATCTCACTCTCTTTGAATCTTCTTTATCATGCTAAGAGGAGCAGGAAAAAGCAAAAAATTTCAGAATTGCACCTTGCAATGCGGAGAAATTACTGTTTGTGCATTTACAATATTCATTGATTTTTGCCATTGAAAAATGTCCAGAAATGATTGAAGCTACTGACTGAATGAAAGGAGCTGGCATCTCACTCTCTTTGAATCTTCTTTATCATGCTAAGAGGAGCAGGAAAAAGCAAAAAATTTCAGAATTGCGCCTTGCAATGCGGAGAAATTACTGTTTGTGCATTTACAAAATTCATTGATTTTTGCCATTGAAAAAAATCATGTTATTCATATACCAGAAATGATTGAAGCTACTGACTGAATGAAAGGAGCTGGCATCTCACTCTCTTTGAATCTTCTTTATCATGCTAAGAGGAGCAGGAAAAAGCAAAAAATTTCAGAATTGCACCTTGCAATGCGGAGAAATTACTGTTTGTGCATTTACAATATTCATTGATTTTTGCCATTGAAAAATGTCCAGAAATGATTGAAGCTACTGACTGAATGAAAGGAGCTGGCATCTCACTCTCTTTGAATCTTCTTTATCATGCTAAGAGGAGCAGGAAAAAGCAAAAAATTTCAGAATTGCACCTTGCAATGCGGAGAAATTACTGTTTGTGCATTTACAATATTCATTGATTTTTGCCATTGAAAAACATCCAGAAATGATTGAAGCTACTGACTGAATGAAAGGAGCTGGCATCTCACTCTCTTTGAATCTTCTTTATCATGCTAAGAGGAGCAGGAAAAAGCAAAAAATTTCAGAATTGCACCTTGCAATGCGGAGAAATTACAGTTTGTGCATTTACAATATTCATTGATTTTTGCCATTGAAAAACGTCCAGAAATGATTGAAGCTACTGACTGAATGAAAGGAGCTGGCATCTCACTCTCTTTGAATATTCTTTATCATGCTAAGAGGAGCAGGAAAAAGCAAAAAATTTCAGAATTGCACCTTGCAATGCGGAGAAATTACTGTTTGTGCATTTACAATATTCATTGATTTTTGCCATTGAAAAACGTCCAGAAATGATTGAAGGTACTGACTGAATGAAAGGAGCTGGAATATCACTCTCTTTGAATCTTCTTTATCATGCTAAGAGGAGCAGGAAAAAGCAAAAAATTTCAGAATTGCACCTTGCAATGCGGAGAAATTACTGTTTGTGCATTTACAATATTCATTGATTTTTGCCATTGAAAAACGTCCAGAAATGATTGAAGCTACTGACTGAATGAAAGGAGCTGGCATCTCACTCTCTTTGAATCTTCTTTATCATGCTAAGAGGAGCAGGAAAAAGCAAAAAATTTCAGAATTGCACCTTGCAATGCGGAGAAATTACTGTTTGTGCATTTACAATATTCATTGATTTTTGCCATTGAAAAATGTCCAGAAATGATTGAAGCTACTGACTGAATGAAAGGAGCTGGCATCTCACTCTCTTTGAATCTTCTTTATCATGCTAAGAGGAGCAGGAAAAAGCAAAAAATTTCAGAATTGCGCCTTGCAATGCGGAGAAATTACTGTTTGTGCATTTACAAAATTCATTGATTGTTGCCATTGAAAAACATCATGTTATTCATATACCAGAAATGATTGAAGCTACTGACTGAAGGAAAGGAGCTGGCATCTCACTCTCTTTGAATCTTCTTTATCATGCTAAGAGGAACAGGAAAAAGCAAAAAATTTCAGAATTGCACCTTGCAATGCGGAGAAATTACTGTTTGTGCATTTACAATATTCATTGATTTTTGCCATTGAAAAACATCCAGAAATGATTGAAGCTACTGACTGAATGAAAGGAGCTGGCATCTCACTCTCTTTGAATCTTCTTTATCATGCTAAGAGGAGCAGGAAAAAGCAAAAAATTTCAGAATTGCACCTTGCAATGCGGAGAAATTACTGTTTGTGCATTTACAATATTCATTGATTTTTGCGATTGAAAAACATCATGTTATTCATATACCAGAAATGATTGAAGCTACTGACTGAATGAAAGGAGCTGGCATCTCACTCTCTTTGAATCTTCTTTATCATGCTAAGAGGAGCAGGAAAAGTAAAAAATTTCAGAATTGCACCTTGCAATGCGGAGAAATTACTGTTTGTGCATTTACAATATTCAATGATTTTTGCCATTGAAAAACGTCCAGAAATGATTGAAGCTACTGACTGAATGAAAGGAGCTGGCATCTCACTCTCTTTGAATCTTGTTTATCATGCTAAGAGGAGCAGGAAAAAGCAAAAAATTTCAGAATTGCACCTTGCAATGCGGAGAAATTACTGTTTGTGCATTTACAATATTCATTGATTTTTGCCATTGAAAAACGTCCAGAAATGATTGAAGCTACTGACTGAATGAAAGGAGCTGGCATCTCACTCTCTTTGAATCTTCTTTATCATGCTAAGAGGAGCAGGAAAAAGCAAAAAATTTCAGAATTGCACCTTGCAATGCGGAGAAATTACTGTTTGTGCATTTACAATATTCATTGATTTTTGCCATTGAAAAACATCATGTTATTCATATACCAGAAATGATTGAAGCTACTGACTGAATGAAAGTAGCTGGCATCTCACTCTCTGTGAATCTTCTTTATCATGCTAAGAGGAGCAGGAAAAAGCAAAAAATTTCAGAATTGCACCTTGCAATGCGGAGAAATTACTTTTTGTGCATTTACAATATTCATTGATTTTTGCCATTGAAAAACGTCCAGAAATGATTGAAGCTACTGACTGAATGAAAGGAGCTGGCATCTCACTCTCTTTGAATCTTGTTTATCATGCTAAGAGGAGCAGGAAAAAGCAAAAAATTTCAGAATTGCACCTTGCAATGCGGAGAAATTACTGTTTGTGCATTTACAATATTCATTGATTTTTGCCATTGAAAAACGTCCAGAAATGATTGAAGCTACTGACTGAATGAAAGGAGCTGGCATCTCACTCTCTTTGAATCTTCTTTATCATGCTAAGAGGAGCAGGAAAAAGCAAAAAATTTCAGAATTGCACCTTGCAATGCGGAGAAATTACTGTTTGTGCATTTACAATATTCATTGATTTTTGCTATTGAAAAACATCATGTTATTCATATAGCAGAAATGATTGAAGCTACTGACTGAATGAAAGGAGCTGGCATCTCACTCTCTTTGAATCTTCTTTATCATGCTAAGAGGAGCAGGAAAAAGCAAAAAATTTCAGAATTGCACCTTGCAATGCGGAGAAATTACAGTTTGTGCATTTACAATATTCATTGATTTTTGCCATTGAAAAACGTCCAGAAATGATTGAAGCTACTGACTGAATGAAAGGAGCTGGCATCTCACTCTCTTTGAATCTTCTTTATCATGCTAAGAGGAGCAGGAAAAAGCAAAAAATTTCAGAATTGCACCTTGCAATGCGGAGAAATTACTGTTTGTGCATTTACAATATTCATTGATTTTTGCCATTGAAAAACGTCCAGAAATGATTGAAGGTACTGACTGAATGAAAGGAGCTGGCATCTCACTCTCTTTGAATCTTCTTTATCATGCTAAGAGGAGCAGGAAAAAGCAAAAAATTTCAGAATTGCACCTTGCAATGCGGAGAAATTACTGTTTGTGCATTTACAATATTCATTGATTTTTGCCATTGAAAAACGTCCAGAAATGATTGAAGCTACTGACTGAATGAAAGGAGCTGGCATCTCACTCTCTTTGAATCTTCTTTATCATGCTAAGAGGAGCAGGAAAAAGCAAAAAATTTCAGAATTGCACCTTGCAATGCGGAGAAATTACTGTTTGTGCATTTACAATATTCATTGATTTTTGCCATTGAAAAATGTCCAGAAATGATTGAAGCTACTGACTGAATGAAAGGAGCTGGCATCTCACTCTCTTTGAATCTTCTTTATCATGCTAAGAGGAGCAGGAAAAAGCAAAAAATTTCAGAATTGCGCCTTGCAATGCGGAGAAATTACTGTTTGTGCATTTACAAAATTCATTGATTTTTGCCATTGAAAAACATCATGTTATTCATATACCAGAAATGATTGAAGCTACTGACTGAAGGAAAGGAGCTGGCATCTCACTCTCTTTGAATCTTCTTTATCATGCTAAGAGGAGCAGGAAAAAGCAAAAAATTTCAGAATTGCACCTTGCAATGCGGAGAAATTACTGTTTGTGCATTTACAATATTCATTGATTTTTGCGATTGAAAAACATCTTGTTATTCATATACCAGAAATGATTGAAGCTACTGACTGAATGAAAGGAGCTGGCATCTCACTCTCTTTGAATCTTCTTTATCATGCTAAGAGGAGCAGGAAAAAGTAAAAAATTTCAGAATTGCACCTTGCAATGCGGAGAAATTACTGTTTGTGCATTTACAATATTCAATGATTTTTGCCATTGAAAAACGTCCAGAAATGATTGAAGCTACTGACTGAATGAAAGGAGCTGGCATCTCACTCTCTTTGAATCTTGTTTATCATGCTAAGAGGAGCAGGAAAAAGCAAAAAATTTCAGAATTGCACCTTGCAATGCGGAGAAATTACTGTTTGTGCATTTACAATATTCATTGATTTTTGCCATTGAAAAACGTCCAGAAATGATTGAAGCTACTGACTGAATGAAAGGAGCTGGCATCTCACTCTCTTTGAATCTTCTTTATCATGCTAAGAGGAGCAGGAAAAAGCAAAAAATTTCAGAATTGCACCTTGCAATGCGGAGAAATTACTGTTTGTGCATTTACAATATTCATTGATTTTTGCCATTGAAAAACATCATGTTATTCATATACCAGAAATGATTGAAGCTACTGACTGAATGAAAGTAGCTGGCATCTCACTCTCTGTGAATCTTCTTTATCATGCTAAGAGGAGCAGGAAAAAGCAAAAAATTTCAGAATTGCACCTTGCAATGCGGAGAAATTACTGTTTGTGCATTTACAATATTCATTGATTTTTGCCATTGAAAAACGTCCAGAAATGATTGAAGCTACTGACTGAATGAAAGGAGCTGGCATCTCACTCTCTTTGAATCTTGTTTATCATGCTAAGAGGAGCAGGAAAAAGCAAAAAATTTCAGAATTGCACCTTGCAATGCGGAGAAATTACTGTTTGTGCATTTACAATATTCATTGATTTTTGCCATTGAAAAACGTCCAGAAATGATTGAAGCTACTGACTGAATGAAAGGAGCTGGCATCTCACTCTCTTTGAATCTTCTTTATCATGCTAAGAGGAGCAGGAAAAAGCAAAAAATTTCAGAATTGCACCTTGCAATGCGGAGAAATTACTGTTTGTGCATTTACAATATTCATTGATTTTTGCTATTGAAAAACATCATGTTATTCATATACCAGAAATGATTGAAGCTACTGACTGAATGAAAGGAGCTGGCATCTCACTCTCTTTGAATCTTCTTTATCATGCTAAGAGGAGCAGGAAAAAGCAAAAAATTTCAGAATTGCACCTTGCAATGCGGAGAAATTACAGTTTGTGCATTTACAATATTCATTGATTTTTGCCATTGAAAAACGTCCAGAAATGATTGAAGCTACTGACTGAATGAAAGGAGCTGGCATCTCACTCTCTTTGAATCTTCTTTATCATGCTAAGAGGAGCAGGAAAAAGCAAAAAATTTCAGAATTGCACCTTGCAATGCGGAGAAATTACTGTTTGTGCATTTACAATATTCATTGATTTTTGCCATTGAAAAACGTCCAGAAATGATTGAAGGTACTGACTGAATGAAAGGAGCTGGCATCTCACTCTCTTTGAATCTTCTTTATCATGCTAAGAGGAGCAGGAAAAAGCAAAAAATTTCAGAATTGCACCTTGCAATGCGGAGAAATTACTGTTTGTGCATTTACAATATTCATTGATTTTTGCCATTGAAAAACGTCCAGAAATGATTGAAGCTACTGACTGAATGAAAGGAGCTGGCATCTCACTCTCTTTGAATCTTCTTTATCATGCTAAGAGGAGCAGGAAAAAGCAAAAAATTTCAGAATTGCACCTTGCAATGCGGAGAAATTACTGTTTGTGCATTTACAATATTCATTGATTTTTGCCATTGAAAAATGTCCAGAAATGATTGAAGCTACTGACTGAATGAAAGGAGCTGGCATCTCACTCTCTTTGAATCTTCTTTATCATGCTAAGAGGAGCAGGAAAAAGCAAAAAATTTCAGAATTGCGCCTTGCAATGCGGAGAAATTACTGTTTGTGCATTTACAAAATTCATTGATTTTTGCCATTGAAAAACATCATGTTATTCATATACCAGAAATGATTGAAGCTACTGACTGAAGGAAAGGAGCTGGCATCTCACTCTCTTTGAATCTTCTTTATCATGCTAAGAGGAGCAGGAAAAAGCAAAAAATTTCAGAATTGCACCTTGCAATGCGGAGAAATTACTGTTTGTGCATTTACAATATTCATTGATTTTTGCGATTGAAAAACATCTTGTTATTCATATACCAGAAATGATTGAAGCTACTGACTGAATGAAAGGAGCTGGCATCTCACTCTCTTTGAATCTTCTTTATCATGCTAAGAGGAGCAGGAAAAAGTAAAAAATTTCAGAATTGCACCTTGCAATGCGGAGAAATTACTGTTTGTGCATTTACAATATTCAATGATTTTTGCCATTGAAAAACGTCCAGAAATGATTGAAGCTACTGACTGAATGAAAGGAGCTGGCATCTCACTCTCTTTGAATCTTGTTTATCATGCTAAGAGGAGCAGGAAAAAGCAAAAAATTTCAGAATTGCACCTTGCAATGCGGAGAAATTACTGTTTGTGCATTTACAATATTCATTGATTTTTGCCATTGAAAAACGTCCAGAAATGATTGAAGCTCCTGACTGAATGAAAGGAGCTGGCATCTCACTCTCTTTGAATCTTCTTTATCATGCTAAGAGGAGCAGGAAAAGCAAAAAATTTCAGAATTGCACCTTGCAATGCGGAGAAATTACTGTTTGTGCATTTACAATAATCATTGATTTTTGCCATTGAAAAACGTCCAGAAATGATTGAAGCTACTGACTGAATGAAAGGAGCTGTCATCTCACTCTCTTTGAATGTTCTTTATCATGCTAAGAGGAGCAGGAAAAAGCAAAAAATTTCAGAATTGCACCTTGCAATGCGGAGAAATTACTGTTTGTGCATTTACAATATTCATTGATTTTTGCCATTGAAAAATGTCCAGAAATGATTGAAGCTACTGACTGAATGAAAGGAGCTGGCATCTCACTCTCTTTGAATCTTCTTTATCATGCTAAGAGGAGCAGGAAAAAGCAAAAAATTTCAGAATTGCGCCTTGCAATGCGGAGAAATTACTGTTTGTGCATTTACAAAATTCATTGATTTTTGCCATTGAAAAACATCATGTTATTCATATGCCAGAAATGATTGACGCTACTGACTGAAGGAAAGGAGCTGGCATCTCACTCTCTTTGAATCTTCTTTATCATGCTAAGAGGAGCAGGAAAAAGCAAAAAATTTCAGAATTGCACCTTGCAATGCGGAGAAATTACAGTTTGTGCATTTACAATATTCATTGATTTTTGCCATTGAAAAACGTCCAGAAATGATTGAAGCTACTGACTGAATGAAAGGAGCTGGCATCTCACTCTCTTTGAATCTTCTTTATCATGCTAAGAGGAGCAGGAAAAAGCAAAAAATTTCAGAATTGCACCTTGCAATGCGGAGAAATTACTGTTTGTGCATTTACAATATTCATTGATTTTTGCGATTGAAAAACATCATGTTATTCATATACCAGAAATGTTTGAAGCTACTGACTTAATGAAAGGAGCTGGTATCTCACTCTCTTTGAATCTTCTTCATAATGCTAAGAGGAGCAGGAAAAAGCAAAAAATTTCAGAATTGCACCTTGCAATGCGGAGAAATTACTGTTTGTGCATTTACAATATTCATTGATTTTTGCCATTAAAAAACGTCCAGAAATGATTGAAGCTTCTGACAATGAAAGGAGCTGGCATCTCACTCTCTTTGAATCTTCTTTATCATGCTAAGAGGAGCAGGAAAAAGCAAAAAATTTCAGAATTGCACCTTGCAATGCTGAGAAATTACTGTTTGTGCATTTACAAAATTCATTGATTTTTGCCATTGAAAAACATCGTTATTCATATACCAGAAATGATTGAAGCTACAGACTGAATGAAAGGAGCTGGCATCTCACTCTCTTTGAATCTTCTTTATCATGCTAAGAGGAGCAGGAAAAAGCAAAAAATTTCAGAATTGCACCTTGCAATGCGGAGAAATTAATGTTTGTGCATTTACAATATTCATTGATTTTTGCCATTGAAAAACATCATGTTATTCATATACCAGAAATGTTTGAAGCTACTGACTGAATGAAAGGAGCTGACATCTCACTCTCTTTGAATCTTCTTTATCATGCTAAGAGGAGCAGGAAAAAGCAAAAAATTTCAGAATTGCACCTTGCAATGCGGAGAAATTACTGTTTGTGCATTTACAATATTCATTGATTTTTGCCATTGAAAAACGTCCAGAAATGATTGAAGCTACTGACTGAATGAAAGGAGCTGGCATCTCACTCTCTTTGAATCTTCTTTATCATGCTAACAGGAGCAGGAAAAAGCAAAAAATTTCAGAATTGCACCTTGCAATGCGGAGAAATTACTGTTTGTGCATTTACAATATTCATTGATTTTTGCCATTGAAAAACGTCCAGAAATGATTGAAGCTACTGACTGAATGAAAGGAGCTGGCATCTCACTCTCTTTGAATCTTCTTTATCATGCTAAGAGGAGCAGGAAAAAGCAAAAAAATTCAGAATTGCACCTTGCAATGCGGAGAAATTACTGTTTGTGCATTTACAATATTCATTGATTTTTGCCATTGAAAAACGTCCAGAAATGATTGAAGCTACTGACTGAATGAAAGGAGCTGGCATCTCACTCTCTTTGAATCTTCTTTATCATGCTAAGAGGAGCAGGAAAAAGCAAAAAATTTCAGAATTGCACCTTGCAATGCGGAGAAATTACTGTTTGTGCATTTACAATATTCATTGATTTTTGCCATTGAAAAACATGTTATTCATATACCAGAAATGTTTGAAGCTCCTGACTGAATGAAAGGAGCTGGCACCTCACTCTCTTTGAATCTTCTTTATCATGCTAAGAGGAGCAGGAAAAAGCAAAAAATTTCAGAATTGCACCTTGCAATGCGGAGAAATTACTGTTTGTGCATTTACAATATTCATTGATTTTTGCCATTGAAAAACATCATGTTATTCATATACCAGAAATGTTTGAAGCTACTGACTTAATGAAAGGAGCTGGTATCTCACTCTCTTTGAATCTTCTTCATAATGCTAAGAGGAGCAGGAAAAAGCAAAAAATTTCAGAATTGCACCTTGCAATGCGGAGAAATTACTGTTTGTGCATTTACAATATTCATTGATTTTTGCCATTAAAAAACGTCCAGAAATGATTGAAGCTACTGACAATGAAAGGAGCTGGCATCTCACTCTCTTTGAATCTTCTTTATCATGCTAAGAGGAGCAGGAAAAAGCAAAAAATTTCAGAATTGCACCTTGCAATGCTGAGAAATTACTGTTTGTGCATTTACAAAATTCATTGATTTTTGCCATTGAAAAACATCATGTTATTAATATACCAGAAATGATTGAAGCTACTGACTGAATGAAAGGAGCTGGCATCTCACTCTCTTTGAATCTTCTTTATCATGCTAAGAGGAGCAGGAAAAAGCAAAAAATTTCAGAATTGCACCTTGCAATGCGGAGAAATTACTGTTTGTGCATTTACAATATTCATTGATTTTTGCCATTGAAAAACATCATGTTATTCATATACCAGAAATGTTTGAAGCTACTGACTGAATGAAAGGAGCTGACATCTCACTCTCTTTGAATCTTCTTTATCATGCTAAGAGGAGCAGGAAAAAGCAAAAAATTTCAGAATTGCACCTTGCAATGCGGAGAAATTACTGTTTGTGCATTTACAATATTCATTGATTTTTGCCATTGAAAAACGTCCAGAAATGATTGAAGCTACTGACTGAATGAAAGGAGCTGGCATCTCACTCTCTTTGAATCTTCTTTATCATGCTAACAGGAGCAGGAAAAAGCAAAAAATTTCAAAATTGCACCTTGCAATGCGGAGAAATTACTGTTTGTGCATTTACAATATTCATTGATTTTTGCCATTGAAAAACGTCCAGAAATGATTGAAGCTACTGACTGAATGAAAGGAGCTGGCATCTCACTCTCTTTGAATCTTCTTTATCATGCTAAGAGGAGCAGGAAAAAGCAAAAAAATTCAGAATTGCACCTTGCAATGCGGAGAAATTACACTTTGTGCATTTACAATATTCATTGATTTTTGCCATTGAAGAACGTCCAGAAATGATTGAAGCTACTGACTGAATGAAAGGAGCTGGCATCTCACTCTCTTTGAATCTTCTTTATCATGCTAAGAGGAGCAGGAAAAAGCAAAAAAATTCAGAATTGCACCTTGCAATGCGGAGAAATTACTGTTTGTGCATTTACAATATTCATTGATTTTTGCCATTGAAAAACGTCCAGAAATGATTGAAGCTACTGACTGAATGAAAGGAGCTGGCATCTCACTCTCTTTGAATCTTCTTTATCATGCTAAGAGGAGCAGGAAAAAGCAAAAAATTTCAGAATTGCACCTTGCAATGCGGAGAAATTACTGTTTGTGCATTTACAATATTCATTGATTTTTGCCATTGAAAAACATGTTATTCATATACCAGAAATGTTTGAAGCTCCTGACTGAATGAAAGGAGCTGGCACCTCACTCTCTTTGAATCTTCTTTATCATGCTAAGAGGAGCAGGAAAAAGCAAAAAATTTCAGAATTGCACCTTGCAATGCGGAGAAATTACTGTTTGTGCATTTACAATATTCATTGATTTTTGCCATTGAAAAACATCATGTTATTCATATACCAGAAATGTTTGAAGCTACTGACTGAATGAAAGGAGCTGACATCTCACTCTCTTTGAATCTTCTTTATCATGCTAAGAGGAGCAGGAAAAAGCAAAAAATTTCAGAATTGCACCTTGCAATGCGGAGAAATTACAGTTTGTGCATTTACAATATTCATTGATTTTTGCCATTGAAGAACGTCCAGAAATGATTGAAGCTACTGACTGAATGAAAGGAGCTGGCATCTCACTCTCTTTGAATCTTCTTTATCATGCTAAGAGGAGCAGGAAAAAGCAAAAAATTTCAGAATTGCACCTTGCAATGCGGAGAAATTACTGTTTGTGCATTTACAATATTCATTGATTTTTGCCATTGAAAAACGTCCAGAAATGATTGAAGCTACTGACTGAATGAAAGGAGCTGGCATCTCACTCTCTTTGAATCTTCTTTATCATGCTAAGAGGAGCAGGAAAAAGCAAAAAATTTCAGAATTGCACCTTGCAATGCGGAGAAATTACTGTTTGTGCATTAACAATATTCATTGATTTTTGCCATTGAAAAACATGTTATTCATATACCAGAAATGTTTGAAGCTCCTGACTGAATGAAAGGAGCTGGCACCTCACTCTCTTTGAATCTTCTTTATCATGCTAAGAGGGGCAGGAAAAAGCAAAAAATTTCAGAATTGCACCTTGCAATGCGGAGAAATTACTGTTTGTGCATTTACAATATTCATTGATTTTTGCCATTGAAAAACGTCCAGAAATGATTGAAGCTACTGACTGAATGAAAGGAGCTGGCATCTCACTCTCTTTGAATCTTCTTTATCATGCTAAGAGGAGCAGGAAAAAGCAAAAAAATTCAGAATTGCACCTTGCAATGCGGAGAAATTACTGTTTGTGCATTTACAATATTCATTGATTTTTGCCATTGAAAAACGTCCAGAAATGATTGAAGCTACTGACTGAATGAAAGGAGCTGGCATCTCACTCTCTTTGAATCTTCTTTATCATGCTAAGAGGAGCAGGAAAAAGCAAAAAATTTCAGAATTGCACCTTGCAATGCGGAGAAATTACTGTTTGTGTATTTACAATATTCATTGATTTTTGCCATTGAAAAACGTCCAGAAATGATTTAAGCTACTGACTGAATGAAAGGAGCTGGCATCTCACTCTCTTTGAATCTTCTTTATCATGCTAAGAGGAGCAGGAAAAAGCAAAAAATTTCAGAATTGCACCTTGCAATGCGGAGAAATTACTGTTTGTGCATTTACAATATTCATTGATTTTTGCCATTGAAAAATATGTTATTCATATACCAGAAATGTTTGAAGCTCCTGACTGAATGAAAGGATCTGGCACCTCACTCTCTTTGAATCTTCTTTATCATGCTAAGAGGAGCAGGAAAAAGCAAAAAATTTCAGAATTGCACCTTGCAATGCGGAGAAATTACTGTTTGTGCATTTACAATATTCATTGATTTTTGCCATTGAAAAACGTCCAGAAATGATTGAAGCTACTGACTGAATGAAAGGAGCTGTCATCTCATTCTCTTTGAATCTTCTTTATCATGCTAACAGGAGCAGGAAAAAGCAAAAAATTTCAGAATTGCACCTTGCAATGCCGAGAAATTACTGTTTGTGCATTTACAATATTCATTGATTTTTGCCATTGAAAAATGTCCAGAAATGATTGAAGCTACTGACTGAATGAAAGGAGCTGGCATCTCACTCTCTTTGAATCTTCTTTATCATGCTAAGAGGAGCAGGAAAAAGCAAAAAATTTCAGAATTGCGCCTTGCAATGCGGAGAAATTACTGTTTGTGCATTTACAATATTCATTGATTTTTGCGATTGAAAAACATCATGTTATTCATATACCAGAAATGATTGAAGCTACTGACTGAATGAAAGGAGCTGGCATCTCACTCTCTTTGAATCTTCTTTATCATGCTAAGAGGAGCAGGAAAAAGTAAAAAATTTCAGAATTGCACCTTGCAATGCGGAGAAATTACTGTTTGTGCATTTACAATATTCAATGATTTTTGCCATTGAAAAACGTCCAGAAATGATTGAAGCTACTGACTGAACGAAAGGAGCTGGCATCTCACTCTCTTTGAATCTTCTTTATCATGCTAAGAGGAGCAGGAAAAAGCAAAAAATTTCAGAATTGCACCTTGCAATGCGGAGAAATTACTGTTTGTGCATTTACAATATTCATTGATTTTTGCCATTGAAAAACATCATGTTATTCATATACCAGAAATGTTTGAAGCTACTGACTTAATGAAAGGAGCTGGTATCTCACTCTCTTTGAATCTTCTTCATAATGCTAAGAGGAGCAGGAAAAAGCAAAAAATTTCAGAATTGCACCTTGCAATGCGGAGAAATTACTGTTTGTGCATTTACAATATTCATTGATTTTTGCCATTGAAAAACGTCCAGAAATGATTGAAGCTACTGACAATGAAAGGAGCTGGCATCTCACTCTCTTTGAATCTTCTTTATCATGCTAAGAGGAGCAGGAAAAAGCAAAAAATTTCAGAATTGCGCCTTGCAATGCGGAGAAATTACTGTTTGTGCATTTACAATATTCATTGATTTTTGCGATTGAAAAACATCATGTTATTCATATACCAGAAATGATTGAAGCTACTGACTGAATGAAAGGAGCTGGCATCTCACTCTCTTTGAATCTTGTTTATCATGCTAAGAGGAGCAGGAAAAAGCAAAAAATTTCAGAATTGCACCTTGCAATGCGGAGAAATTACTGTTTGTGCATTTACAATATTCATTGATTTTTGCCATTGAAAAACGTCCAGAAATGATTGAAGCTACTGACTGAATGAAAGGAGCTGGCATCTCACTCTCTTTGAATCTTCTTTATCATGCTAAGAGGAGCAGGAAAAAGCAAAAAATTTCAGAATTGCACCTTGCAATGCGGAGAAATTACTGTTTGTGCATTTACAATATTCATTGATTTTTGCCATTGAAAAACGTCCAGAAATGATTTAAGCTACTGACTGAATGAAAGGAGCTGGCATCTCACTCTCTTTGAATCTTCTTTATCATGCTAAGAGGAGCAGGAAAAAGCAAAAAATTTCAGAATTGCACCTTGCAATGCGGAGAAATTACTGTTTGTGCATTTACAATATTCATTGATTTTTGCCATTGAAAAATATGTTATTCATATACCAGAAATGTTTGAAGCTCCTGACTGAATGAAAGGATCTGGCACCTCACTCTCTTTGAATCTTCTTTATCATGCTAAGAGGAGCAGGAAAAAGCAAAAAATTTCAGAATTGCACCTTGCAATGCGGAGAAATTACTGTTTGTGCATTTACAATATTCATTGATTTTTGCCATTGAAAAACGTCCAGAAATGATTGAAGCTACTGACTGAATGAAAGGAGCTGTCATCTCATTCTCTTTGAATCTTCTTTATCATGCTAAGAGGAGCAGGAAAAAGCAAAAAATTTCAGAATTGCACCTTGCAATGCCGAGAAATTACTGTTTGTGCATTTACAATATTCATTGATTTTTGCCATTGAAAAATGTCCAGAAATGATTGAAGCTACTGACTGAATGAAAGGAGCTGGCATCTCACTCTCTTTGAATCTTCTTTATCATGCTAAGAGGAGCAGGAAAAAGCAAAAAATTTCAGAATTGCGCCTTGCAATGCGGAGAAATTACTGTTTGTGCATTTACAAAATTCATTGATTTTTGCCATTGAAAAACATCATGTTATTCATATGCCAGGAATGATTGACGCTACTGACTGAAGGAAAGGAGCTGGCATCTCACTCTCTTTGAATCTTCTTTATCATGCTAAGAGGAGCAGGAAAAAGCAAAAAATTTCAGAATTGCACCTTGCAATGCGGAGAAATTACTGTTTGTGCATTTACAATATTCATTGATTTTTGCCATTGAAAAACGTCCAGAAATGATTGAAGCTACTGACTGAATGAAAGGAGCTGGCATCTCACTCTCTTTGAATCTTCTTTATCATGCTAAGAGGAGCAGGAAAAAGCAAAAAATTTCAGAATTGCTCCTTGCAATGCGGAGAAATTACTGTTTGTGCATTTACAATATTCATTGATTTTTGCGATTGAAAAACATCATGTTATTCATATACCAGAAATGATTGAAGCTACTGACTGAATGAAAGGAGCTGGCATCTCACTCTCTTTGAATCTTCTTTATCATGCTAAGAGGAGCAGGAAAAAGTAAAAAATTTCAGAATTGCACCTTGCAATGCGGAGAAATTACTGTTTGTGCATTTACAATATTCAATGATTTTTGCCATTGAAAAACGTCCAGAAATGATTGAAGCTACTGACTGAACGAAAGGAGCTGGCATCTCACTCTCTTTGAATCTTCTTTATCATGCTAAGAGGAGCAGGAAAAAGCAAAAAATTTCAGAATTGCACCTTGCAATGCGGAGAAATTACTGTTTGTGCATTTACAATATTCATTGATTTTTGCCATTGAAAAACATCATGTTATTCATATACCAGAAATGTTTGAAGCTACTGACTTAATGAAAGGAGCTGGTATCTCACTCTTTGAATCTTCTTCATAATGCTAAGAGGAGCAGGAAAAAGCAAAAAATTTCAGAATTGCGCCTTGCAATGCGGAGAAATTACTGTTTGTGCATTTACAATATTCATTGATTTTTGCCATTGAAAAACGTCCAGAAATGATTGAAGCTACTGACAATGAAAGGAGCTGGCATCTCACTCTCTTTGAATCTTCTTTATCATGCTAAGAGGAGCAGGAAAAAGCAAAAAATTTCAGAATTGCACCTTGCAATGCTGAGAAATTACTGTTTGTGCATATACAAAATTCATTGATTTTTACCATTGAAAAACATCATGTTATTCATATACCAGAAATGATTGAAGCTACTGACTGAATGAAAGGAGCTGGCATCTCACTCTCTTTGAATCTTCTTTATCATGGCTAAGAGGAGCAGGAAAAAGCAAAAAATTTCAGAATTGCACCTTGCAATGCGGAGAAATTACTGTTTGTGCATTTACAATATTCATTGATTTTTGCCATTGAAAAACATCATGTTATTCATATACCAGAAATGTTTGAAGCTACTGACTGAATGAAAGGAACTGACATCTCACTCTCTTTGAATCTTCTTTATCATGCTAAGAGGAGCAGGAAAAAGCAAAAAATTTCAGAATTGCACCTTGCAATGCGGAGAAATTACTGTTTGTGCATTTACAATATTCATTGATTTTTGCCATTGAAAAACGTCCAGAAATGATTGAAGCTACTGACTGAATGAAAGGAGCTGGCATCTCATTCTCTTTGAATCTTCTTTATCATGCTAAGAGGAGCAGGAAAAAGCAAAAAATTTCAGAATTGCACCTTGCAATGCCGAGAAATTACTGTTTGTGCATTTACAATATTCATTGATTTTTGCCATTGAAAAATGTCCAGAAATGATTGAAGCTACTGACTGAATGAAAGGAGCTGGCATCTCACTCTCTTTGAATCTTCTTTATCATGCTAAGAGGAGCAGGAAAAAGCAAAAAATTTCAGAATTGCGCCTTGCAATGCGGAGAAATTACTGTTTGTGCATTTACAAAATTCATTGATTTTTGCCATTGAAAAACATCATGTTATTCATATGCCAGGAATGATTGACGCTACTGACTGAAGGAAAGGAGCTGGCATCTCACTCTCTTTGAATCTTCTTTATCATGCTAAGAGGAGCAGGAAAAAGCAAAAAATTTCAGAATTGCACCTTGCAATGCGGAGAAATTACTGTTTGTGCATTTACAATATTCATTGATTTTTGCCATTGAAAAACGTCCAGAAATGATTGAAGCTACTGACTGAATGAAAGGAGCTGGCATCTCACTCTCTTTGAATCTTCTTTATCATGCTAAGAGGAGCAGGAAAAAGCAAAAAATTTCAGAATTGCTCCTTGCAATGCGGAGAAATTACTGTTTGTGCATTTACAATATTCATTGATTTTTGCGATTGAAAAACATCATGTTATTCATATACCAGAAATGATTGAAGCTACTGACTGAATGAAAGGAGCTGGCATCTCACTCTCTTTGAATCTTCTTTATCATGCTAAGAGGAGCAGGAAAAAGTAAAAAATTTCAGAATTGCACCTTGCAATGCGGAGAAATTACTGTTTGTGCATTTACAATATTCAATGATTTTTGCCATTGAAAAACGTCCAGAAATGATTGAAGCTACTGACTGAACGAAAGGAGCTGGCATCTCACTCTCTTTGAATCTTCTTTATCATGCTAAGAGGAGCAGGAAAAAGCAAAAAAATTTCAGAATTGCACCTTGCAATGCGGAGAAATTACTGTTTGTGCATTTACAATATTCATTGATTTTTGCCATTGAAAAACATCATGTTATTCATATACCAGAAATGTTTGAAGCTACTGACTTAATGAAACGAGCTGGTATCTCACTCTTTGAATCTTCTTCATAATGCTAAGAGGAGCAGGAAAAAGCAAAAAATTTCAGAATTGCGCCTTGCAATGCGGAGAAATTACTGTTTGTGCATTTACAATATTCATTGATTTTTGCCATTGAAAAACGTCCAGAAATGATTGAAGCTACTGACAATGAAAGGAGCTGGCATCTCACTCTCTTTGAATCTTCTTTATCATGCTAAGAGGAGCAGGAAAAAGCAAAAAATTTCAGAATTGCACCTTGCAATGCTGAGAAATTACTGTTTGTGCATTTACAAAATTCATTGATTTTTACCATTGAAAAACATCATGTTATTCATATACCAGAAATGATTGAAGCTACTGACTGAATGAAAGGAGCTGGCATCTCACTCTCTTTGAATCTTCTTTATCATGGCTAAGAGGAGCAGGAAAAAGCAAAAAATTTCAGAATTGCACCTTGCAATGCGGAGAAATTACTGTTTGTGCATTTACAATATTCATTGATTTTTGCCATTGAAAAACATCATGTTATTCATATACCAGAAATGTTTGAAGCTACTGACTGAATGAAAGGAACTGACATCTCACTCTCTTTGAATCTTCTTTATCATGCTAAGAGGAGCAGGAAAAAGCAAAAAATTTCAGAATTGCACCTTGCAATGCGGAGAAATTACTGTTTGTGCATTTACAATATTCATTGATTTTTGCCATTGAAAAACGTCCAGAAATGATTGAAGCTACTGACTGAATGAAAGGAGCTGGCATCTCACTCTCTTTGAATCTTCTTTATCATGCTAAGAGGAGCAGGAAAAAGCAAAAAATTTCAGAATTGCACCTTGCAATGCGGAGAAATTACTGTTTGTGCATTTACAATATTCATTGATTTTTGCCATTGAAAAACGTCCAGAAATGATTGAAGCTACTGACTGAATGAAAGGAGCTGGCATCTCACTCTCTTTGAATCTTCTTTATCATGCTAAGAGGAGCAGGAAAAAGCAAAAAATTTCAGAATTGCACCTTGCAATGCGGAGAAATTACAGTTTGTGCATTTACAATATTCATTGATTTTTGCCATTGAAAAACGTCCAGAAATGATTGAAGCTACTGACTGAATAAAAGGAGCTGGCATCTCACTCTCTTTGAGTCTTCTTTATCATGCTAAGAGGAGCAGGAAAAAGCAAAAAATTTCAGAATTGCACCTTGCAATGCGGAGTAATTACTATTTGTGCATTTACAATATTCATTGATTTTTGCCATTGAAAAACGTCCAGAAATGATTGAAGCTACTGACTGAATGAAAGGAGCTGGCATCTCACTCTCTTTGAATCTTCTTTATCATGCTAAGAGGAGAAGGAAAAAGCAAAAAATTTCAGAATTGCACCTTGCAATGCGGAGAAATTACTGTTTGTGCATTTACAATATTCATTGATTTTTGACATTGAAAAACATGTTATTCATATACCAGAAATGTTTGAAGCTCCTGACTGAATGAAAGGAGCTGGCATCTCACTCTCTTTGAATCTTCTTTATCATGCTAAGAGGAGCAGGAAAAAGCAAAAAATTTCAGAATTGCACCTTGCAATGCGGAGAAATTACTGTTTGTGCATTTACAATATTCATTGATTTTTGCCATTGAAAAACGTCCAGAAATGATTGAAGCTACTGACTGAATGAAAGGAGCTGGCATCTCACTCTCTTTGAATCTTCTTTATCATGCTTAGAGGAGCAGGAAAAAGCAAAAAATTTCAGAATTGCACCTTGCAATGCGGAGAAATTACTGTTTGTGCATTTACAATATTCATTGATTTTTGCCATTGAAAAATGTCCAGAAATGATTGAAGCTACTGACTGAATGAAAGGAGCTGGCATCTCACTCTCTTTGAATCTTCTTTATCATGCTAAGAGGAGCAGGAAAAAGCAAAAAATTTCAGAATTGCGCCTTGCAATGCGGAGAAATTACTGTTTGTGCATTTACAAAATTCATTGATTTTTGCCATTGAAAAACATCATGTTATTCATATACCAGAAATGATTGAAGCTACTGACTGAAGGAAAGGAGCTGGCATCTCACTCTCTTTGAATCTTCTTTATCATGCTAAGAGGAGCAGGAAAAAGCAAAAAATTTCAGAATTGCACCTTGCAATGCGGAGAAATTACTGTTTGTGCATTTACAATATTCATTGATTTTTGCCATTGAAAAAAGTCCAGAAATGATTGAAGCTACTGACTGAATGAAAGGAGCTGGCATCTCACTCTCTTTGAATCTTCTTTATCATGCTAAGAGGAGCAGGAAAAAGCAAAAAATTTCAGAATTGCACCTTGCAATGCGGAGAAATTACTGTTTGTGCATTTACAATATTCATTGATTTTTGCAATTGAAAAACGTCCAGAAATGATTGAAACTACTGACTGAATGAAAGGAGCTGGCATCTCACTCTCTTTGAATCTTCTTTATCATGCTAAGAGGAGCAGGAAAAAGTAAAAAATTTCAGAATTGCACCTTGCAATGCGGAGAAATTACTGTTTGTGCATTTACAATATTCAATGATTTTTGCCATTGAAAAACGTCCAGAAATGACTGAAGCTACTGACTGAACGAAAGGAGCTGGCATCTCACTCTCTTTGAATCTTCTTTATCATGCTAAGAGGAGCAAGAAAAAGCAAAAAATTTTAGAATTGCACCTTGCAATGCGGAGAAATTACTGTTTGTGCATTTACAATATTCATTGATTTTTGCCATTGAAAAACATCATGTTATTCATATACCAGAAATGTTTGAAGCTACTGACTGAATGAAAGGAGCTGGTATCTCACTCTCTTTGAATCTTCTTCATAATGCTAAGAGGAGCAGGAAAAAGCAAAAAATTTCAGAATTGCACCTTGCAATGCGGAGAAATTACTGTTTGTGCATTTACAATATTCATTGATTTTTGCCATTGAAAAACGTCAAGAAATGATTGAAGCTACTGACAATGAAAGGAGCTGGCTTCTCACTCTCTTTGAATCTTCTTTATCATGCTAAGAGGAGCAGGAAAAAGCAAAAAATTTCAGAATTGCACCTTGCAATGCTGAGAAATTACTGTTTGTGCATTTACAAAATTCATTGATTTTTGCCATTGAAAAACATCATGTTATTCATATACCAGAAATGATTGAAGCTACTGACTGAATGAAAGGAGCTGGCATCTCACTCTCTTTGAATCTTCTTTATCATGCTAAGAGGAGCAGGAAAAAGCAAAAAATTTCAGAATTGCACCTTGCAATGCGGAGAAATTACTGTTTGTGCATTTACAATATTCATTGATTTTTGCCATTGAAAAACATCATGTTATTCATATACCAGAAATGTTTGAAGCTACTGACTGAATGAAAGGAGCTGACATCTCACTCTCTTTGAATCTTCTTTATCATGCTAAGAGGAGCAGGAAAAAGCAAAAAATTTCAGAATTGCACCTTGCAATGCGGAGAAATTACTGTTTGTGCATTTACAATATTCATTGATTTTTGCCATTGAAAAACGTCCAGAAATGATTGAAGCTACTGACTGAATGAAAGGAGCTGGCATCTCACTCTCTTTGAATCTTCTTTATCATGCTAAGAGGAGCAGGAAAAAGCAAAAAATTTCAGAATTGCACCTTGCAATGCGGAGAAATTACTGTTTGTGCATTTACAATATTCATTGATTTTTGCCATTGAAAAACGTCCAGAAATGATTGAAGCTACTGACTGAATGAAAGGAGCTGGCATCTCACTCTCTTTGAATCTTCTTTATCATGCTAAGAGGAGCAGGAAAAAGCAAAAAATTTCAGAATTGCACCTTGCAATGCGGAGAAATTACTGTTTGTGCATTTACAATATTCATTGATTTTTGCCATTGAAAAACGTCCAGAAATGATTGAAGCTACTGACTGAATGAAAGGAGCTGGCATCTCACTCTCTTTGAATCTTCTTTATCATGCTAAGAGGAGCAGGAAAAAGCAAAAAATTTCAGAATTGCACCTTGCAATGCGGAGAAATTAATGTTTGTGCATTTACAATATTCATTGATTTTTGCCATTGAAAAACATGTTATTCATATACCAGAAATGTTTGAAGCTCCTGACTGAATGAAAGGAGCTGGCACCTCACTCTCTTTGAATCTTCTTTATCATGCTAAGAGGAGCAGGAAAAAGCAAAAAATTTCAGAATTGCACCTTGCAATGCGGAGAAATTACTGTTTGTGCATTTACAATATTCATTGATTTTTGCCATTGAAAAACGTCCAGAAATGATTGAAGCTACTGACTGAATGAAAGGAGCTGGCATCTCACTCTCTTTGAATCTTCTTTATCATGCTAAGAGGAGCAGGAAAAAGCAAAAAATTTCAGAATTGCACCTTGCAATGCGGAGAAATTACTGTTTGTGCATTTACAATATTCATTGATTTTTGCCATTGAAAAATGTCCAGAAATGATTGAAGCTACTGACTGAATGAAAGGAGCTGGCATCTCACTCTCTTTGAATCTTCTTTATCATGCTAAGAGGAGCAGGAAAAAGCAAAAAATTTCAGAATTGCGCCTTGCAATGCGGAGAAATTACTGTTTGTGCATTTACAAAATTCATTGATTTTTGCCATTGAAAAACATCATGTTATTCATATACCAGAAATGTTTGAAGCTACTGACTGAATGAAAGGAGCTGGTATCTCACTCTCTTTGAATCTTCTTCATAATGCTAAGAGGAGCAGGAAAAAGCAAAAAATTTCAGAATTGCACCTTGCAATGCGGAGAAATTACTGTTTGTGCATTTACAATATTCATTGATTTTTGCCATTGGAAAACGTCCAGAAATGATTGAAGCTACTGACAATGAAAGGAGCTGGCATCTCACTCTCTTTGAATCTTCTTTATCATGCTAAGAGGAGCAGGAAAAAGCAAAAAATTTCAGAATTGCACCTTGCAATGCTGAGAAATTACTGTTTGTGCATTTACAAAATTCATTGATTTTTGCCATTGAAAAACATCATGTTATTCATATACCAGAAATGATTGAAGCTACTGACTGAATGAAAGGAGCTGGCATCTCACTCTCTTTGAATCTTCTTTATCATGCTAAGAGGAGCAGGAAAAAGCAAAAAATTTCAGAATTGCACCTTGCAATGCGGAGAAATTACTGTTTGTGCATTTACAATATTCATTGATTTTTGCCATTGAAAAACATCATGTTATTCATATACCAGAAATGTTTGAAGCTACTTACTGAATGAAAGGAGCTGACATCTCACTCTCTTTGAATCTTCTTTATCATGCTAAGAGGAGCAGGAAAAAGCAAAAAATTTCAGAATTGCACCTTGCAATGCGGAGAAATTACTGTTTGTGCATTTACAATATTCATTGATTTTTGCCATTGAAAAACGTCCAGAAATGATTGAAGCTACTGACTGAATGAAAGGAGCTGGCATCTCACTCTCTCTGAAACTTCTTTATCATGCTAAGAGGAGCAGGAAAAAGCAAAAAATTTCAGAATTGCACCTTGCAATGCGGAGAAATTACTGTTTGTGCATTTACAATATTCATTGATTTTTGCCATTGAAAAACGTCCAGAAATGATTGAAGCTACTGACTGAATGAAAGGAGCTGGCATCTCACTCTCTTTGAATCTTCTTTATCATGCTAAGAGGAGCAGGAAAAAGCAAAAAATTTCAGAATTGCACCTTGCAATGCGGAGAAATTACAGTTTGTGCATTTACAATATTCATTGATTTTTGCCATTGAAAAACGTCCAGAAATGATTGAAGCTACTGACTGAATGAAAGGAGCTGGCATCTCACTCTCTTTGAATCTTCTTTATCATGCTAAGAGGAGCAGGAAAAAGCAAAAAATTTCAGAATTGCACCTTGCAATGCGGAGAAATTACTGTTTGTGCATTTACAATATTCATTGATTTTTGCCATTGAAAAACGTCCAGAAATGATTGAAGCTACTGACTGAATGAAAGGAGCTGGCATCTCACTCTCTTTGAATCTTCTTTATCATGCTAAGAGTAGCAGGAAAAAGCAAAAAATTTCAAAATTGCACCTTGCAATGACGAGAAATTACTGTTTGTGCATTTACAATATTCATTGATTTTTGCCATTGAAAAACATGTTATTCATATACCAGAAATGTTTGAAGCTCCTGACTGAATGAAAGGAGCTGGCACCTCACTCTCTTTGAATCTTCTTTATCATGCTAAGAGGAGCAGGAAAAAGCAAAAAATTTCAGAATTGCACCTTGCAATGCGGAGAAATTACTGTTTGTGCATTTACAATATTCATTGATTTTTGCCATTGAAAAACGTCCAGAAATGATTGAAGCTACTGACTGAATGAAAGGAGCTGGCATCTCACTCTCTCTGAATCTTCTTTATCATGCTAAGAGGAGCAGGAAAAAGCAAAAAATTTCAGAATTGCACCTTGCAATGCGGAGAAATTACTGTTTGTGCATTTACAATATTCATTGATTTTTGCCATTGAAAAATGTCCAGAAATGATTGAAGCTACTGACTGAATGAAAGGAGCTGGCATCTCACTCTCTTTGAATCTTCTTTATCATGCTAAGAGGAGCAGGAAAAAGCAAAAAATTTCAGAATTGCACCTTGCAATGTGGAGAAATTACTGTTTGTGCATTTACAATATTCATTGATTTTTGCCATTGAAAAACGTCCAGAAATGATTGAAGCTACTGACTGAATGAAAGGAGCTGGCATCTCACTCTCTTTGAATCTTCTTTATCATGCTAAGAGGAGCAGGAAAAAGCAAAAAATTTCAGAATTGCACCTTGCAATGCGGAGAAATTACTGTTTGTGCATTTACAATATTCATTGATTTTTGCGATTGAAAAACATCATGTTATTCATATACCAGAAATGATTGAAGCTACTGACTGAATGAAAGGAGCTGGCATCTCACTCTCTTTGAATCTTCTTTATCATGCTAAGAGGAGCAGGAAAAAGTAAAAAATTTCAGAATTGCACCTTGCAATGCGGAGAAATTACTGTTTGTGCATTTACAATATTCAATGATTTTTGCCATTGAAAAACGTCCAGAAATGATTGAAGCTACTGACTGAATGAAAGGAGCTGGCATCTCACTCTCTTTGAATCTTGTTTATCATGCTAAGAGGAGCACGAAAAAGCAAAAAATTTCAGAATTGCACCTTGCAATGCGGAGAAATTACTGTTTGTGCATTTACAATATTCATTGATTTTTGCCATTGAAAAACGTCCAGAAATGATTGAAGCTACTGACTGAATGAAAGGAGCTGGCATCTCACTCTCTTTGAATCTTCTTTATCATGCTAAGAGGAGCAGGAAAAAGCAAAAAATTTCAGAATTGCACCTTGCAATGCGGAGAAATTACTGTTTGTGCATTTACTATATTCATTGATTTTTGCCATTGAAAAACATCGTTATTCATATACCAGAAATGATTGAAGCTACTGACTGAATGAAAGAGCTGGCATCTCACTCTCTTTGAATCTTCTTTATCATGCTAAGAGGAGCAGGAAAAAGTAAAAAATTTCAGAATTGCACCTTGCAATGCGGAGAAATTACTGTTTGTGCATTTACAATATTCATTGATTTTTGCCATTGAAAAACATCATGTTATTCATATACCAGAAATGATTGAAGCTACTGACTGAATGAAAGGAGCTGGCATCTCACTCTCTTTGAATCTTCTTTATCATGCTAAGAGGAGCAGGAAAAAGTAAAAAATTTCAGAATTGCACCTTGCAATGCGGAGAAATTACTGTTTGTGCATTTACAATATTCAATGATTTTTGCCATTGAAAAACGTCCAGAAATGATTGAAGCTACTGACTGAATGAAAGGAGCTGGCATCTCACTCTCTTTGAATCTTGTTTATCATGCTAAGAGGAGCACGAAAAAGCAAAAAATTTCAGAATTGCACCTTGCAATGCGGAGAAATTACTGTTTGTGCATTTACAATATTCATTGATTTTTGCCATTGAAAAACGTCCAGAAATGATTGAAGCTACTGACTGAATGAAAGGAGCTGGCATCTCACTCTCTTTGAATCTTCTTTATCATGCTAAGAGGAGCAGGAAAAAGCAAAAAATTTCAGAATTGCACCTTGCAATGCGGAGAAATTACTGTTTGTGCATTTACTATATTCATTGATTTTTGCCATTGAAAAACATCGTTATTCATATACCAGAAATGATTGAAGCTACTGACTGAATGAAAGAGCTGGCATCTCACTCTCTTTGAATCTTCTTTATCATGCTAAGAGGAGCAGGAAAAAGTAAAAAATTTCAGAATTGCACCTTGCAATGCGGAGAAATTACTGTTTGTGCATTTACAATATTCATTGATTTTTGCCATTGAAAAACATCATGTTATTCATATACCAGAAATGATTGAAGCTACTGACTGAATGAAAGGAGCTGGCATCTCACTCTCTTTGAATCTTCTTTATCATGCTAAGAGGAGCAGGAAAAAGTAAAAAATTTCAGAATTGCACCTTGCAATGCAGAGAAATTAATGTTTGTGCATTTACAATATTCAATGATTTTTGCCATTGAAAAACGTCCAGAAATGATTGAAGCTACTGACTGAACGAAAGGAGCTGGCATCTCGCTCTCTTTAAATCTTCTTTATCATGCAAAGAGGAGCAGGAAAAAGCAAAAAATTTCAGAATTGCACCTTGCAATGCGGAGAAATCACTGTTTGTGCATTTAAAATATTCATTGATTTTTGCCATTGAAAAACATCATGTTATTCATATACCAGAAATGTTTGAAGCTACTGACTGAATGAAAGGAGCTGGCATCTCACTCTCTTTGAATCTTCTTTATCATGCTAAGAGGAGCAGGAAAAAGCACAAAATTTCAGAATTGCACCTTGCAATGCGGAGAAATTACTGTTTGTGCATTTACAATATTCATTGATTTTTGCCATTGAAAAACGTCCAGAAATGATTGAAGCTACTGACTGAATGAAAGGAGCTGGCATCTCACTCTCTTTGAATCTTCTTTATCATGCTAAGAGGAGCAGGAAAAAGCAAAAAATTTCAGAATTGCACCTTGCAATGCGGAGAAATTACAGTTTGTGCATTTACAATATTCATTGATTTTTGCCATTGAAAAACGTCCAGAAATGATTGAAGCTACTGACTGAATGAAAGGAGCTGGCATCTCACTCTCTTTGAATCTTCTTTATCATGCTAAGAGGAGCAGGAAAAAGCAAAAAATTTCAGAATTGCACCTTGCAATGCGGAGAAATTACTGTTTGTGCATTTACAATATTCATTGATTTTTGCCATTGAAAAACATGTTATTCATATACCAGAAATGTTTGAAGCTACTGACTGAATGAAAGGAGCTGGCACCTCACTCTCTTTGAATCTTCTTTATCATGCTAAGAGGAGCGGGAAAAAGCAAAAAATTTCAGAATTGCACCTTGCAATGCGGAGAAATTACTGTTTGTGCATTTACAATATTCATTGATTTTTGCCATTGAAAAACGTCCAGAAATGATTGAAGGTACTGACTGAATGAAAGGAGCTGGCATCTCACTCTCTTTGAATCTTCTTTATCATGCTAAGAGGAGCAGGAAAAAGCAAAAAATTTCAGAATTGCACCTTGCAATGCGGAGAAATTACTGTTTGTGCATTTACAATATTCATTGATTTTTGCCATTGAAAAACGTCCAGAAATGATTGAAGGTACTGACTGAATGAAAGGAGCTGGCATCTCACTCTCTTTGAATCTTCTTTATCATGCTAAGAGGAGCAGGAAAAAGCAAAAAATTTCAGAATTGCACCTTGCAATGTGGAGAAATTACTGTTTGTGCATTTACAATATTCATTGATTTTTGCCATTGAAAAACATCATGTTATTCATATACCAGAAATGTTTGAAGCTACTGACTGAATGAAAGGAGCTGGCATCTCACTCTCTTTGAATCTTCTTTATCATGCTAAGAGGAGCAGGAAAAAGCAAAAAATTTCAGAATTGCACCTTGCAATGTGGAGAAATTACTGTTTGTGCATTTACAATATTCATTGATTTTTACCATTGAAAAACGTCCAGAAATGATTGAAGCTACTGACTGAATGAAAGTAGCTGGCATCTCACTCTCTTTGAATCTTCTTTATCATGCTAAGAGGAGCAGGAAAAAGCAAAAAATTTCAGACTTGCACCTTGCAATGCGGAGAAATTACTGTTTGTGCATTTACAATATTCATTGATTTTTGCCATTGAAAAACATCATGTTATTCATATACCAGAAATGTTTGAAGCTACTGACTGAATGAAAGGAGCTGGCATCTCACTCTCTTTGAATCTTCTTTATCATGCTAAGAGGAGCAGGAAAAAGCAAAAAATTTCAGAATTGCACCTTGCAATGTGGAGAAATTACTGATTGTGCATTTACAATATTCATTGATTTTTACCATTGAAAAACGTCCAGAAATGATTGAAGCTACTGACTGAATGAAAGTAGCTGGCATCTCACTCTCTTTGAATCTTCTTTATCATGCTAAGAGGAGCAGGAAAAAGCAAAAAATTTCAGACTTGCACCTTGCAATGCGGAGAAATTACTGTTTGTGCATTTACAATATTCATTGATTTTTGCCATTGAAAAACATCATGTTATTCATATACCAGAAATGTTTGAAGCTACTGACTGAATCAAAGGAGCTGGCATCTCACTCTCTTTGAATCTTCTTTATCATGCTAAGAGGAGCAGGAAAAAGCAAAAAATTTCAGAATTGCACCTTGCAATGCGGAGAAATTACTGTTTGTGCATTTACAATATTCATTGATTTTTGCCATTGAAAAACGTCCAGAAATGATTGAAGCTACTGACTGAATGAAAGGAGCTGGCATCTCACTCTCTTTGAATCTTCTTTATCATGCTAAGAGGAGCAGGAAAAAGCAAAAAATTTCAGAATTGCACCTTGCAATGCGGAGAAATTACTGTTTGTGCATTTACAATATTCATTGATTTTTGCCATTGAAAAACGTCCAGAAATGATTGAAGCTACTGACTGAATGAAAGGAGCTGGCATCTCACTCTCTTTGAATCTTCTTTATCATGCTAAGAGGAGCAGGAAAAAGCAAAAAATTTCAGAATTGCACCTTGCAATGCGGAGAAATTACTGTTTGTGCATTTACAATATTCATTGATTTTTGCCATTGAAAAACATCATGTTATTCATATACCAGAAATGTTTGAAGCTACTGACTGAATGAAAGGAGTTGGCATCTCACTCTCTTTGAATCTTCTTTATCATGCTAAGAGGAGCAGGAAAAAGCAAAAAATTTCAGAATTGCACCTTGCAATGCGGAGAAATTACTGTTTGTGCATTTACAATATTCATTGATTTTTGCCATTGAAAAACATCATGTTATTCATATACCAGAAATGTTTGAAGCTACTGACTGAATGAAAGGAGCTGGCATCTCACTCTCTTTGAATCTTCTTTATCATGCTAAGAGGAGCAGGAAAAAGCAAAAAATTTTAGAATTGCACATTGCAATGTGGAGAAATTACTGTTTGTGCATTTACAATATTCATTGATTTTTACCATTGAAAAACGTCCAGAAATGATTGAAGCTACTGACTGAATGAAAGTAGCTGGCATCTCACTCTCTTTGAATCTTCTTTATCATGCTAAGAGGAGCAGGAAAAAGCAAAAAATTTCAGACTTGCACCTTGCAATGCGGAGAAATTACTGTTTGTGCATTTACAATATTCATTGATTTTTGCCATTGAAAAACATTATGTTATTCATATACCAGAAATGTTTGAAGCTACTGACTGAATGAAAGGAGCTGGCATCTCACTCTCTTTGAATCTTCTTTATCATGCTAAGAGGAGCAGGAAAAAGCAAAAAATTTCAGAATTGCACCTTGCAATGCGGAGAAATTACTGTTTGTGCATTTACAATATTCATTGATTTTTGCCATTGAAAAACGTCCAGAAATGATTGAAGCTACTGACTGAATGAAAGGAGCTGGCATCTCACTCTCTTTGAATCTTCTTTATCATGCTAAGAGGAGCAGGAAAAAGCAAAAAATTTCAGAATTGCACCTTGCAATGCGGAGAAATTACTGTTTGTGCATTTACAATATTCATTGATTTTTGCCATTGAAAAACGTCCAGAAATGATTGAAGCTACTGACTGAATGAAAGGAGCTGGCATCTCACTCTCTTTGAATCTTCTTTATCATGCTAAGAGGAGCAGGAAAAAGCAAAAAATTTCAGAATTGCACCTTGCAATGCGGAGAAATTACTGTTTGTGCATTTACAATATTCATTGATTTTTGCCATTGAAAAACATGTTATTCATATACCAGAAATGTTTGAAGCTACTGACTGAATGAAAGGAGCTGGCACCTCACTCTCTTTGAATCTTCTTTATCATGCTAAGAGGAGCGAGAAAAAGCAAAAAATTTCAGAATTGCACCTTGCAATGCGGAGAAATTACTGTTTGTGCATTTACAATATTCATTGATTTTTGCCATTGAAAAACGTCCAGAAATGATTGAAGGTACTGACTGAATGAAAGGAGCTGGCATCTCACTCTCTTTGAATCTTCTTTATCATGCTAAGAGGAGCAGGAAAAAGCAAAAAATTTCAGAATTGCACCTTGCAATGCGGAGAAATTACTGTTTGTGCATTTACAATATTCATTGATTTTTGCCATTGAAAAACGTCCAGAAATGATTGAAGCTACTGACTGAATGAAAGGAGCTGGCATCTCACTCTCTTTGAATGTTCTTTATCATGCTAAGAGGAGCAGGAAAAAGCAAAAAATTTCAGAATTGCACCTTGCAATGTGGAGAAATTACTGTTTGTGCATTTACAATATTCATTGATTTTTACCATTGAAAAACGTCCAGAAATGATTGAAGCTACTGACTGAATGAAAGTAGCTGGCATCTCACTCTCTTTGAATCTTCTTTATCATGCTAAGAGGAGCAGGAAAAAGCAAAAATTTTCAGACTTGCACCTTGCAATGCGGAGAAATTACTGTTTGTGCATTTACAATATTCATTGATTTTTGCCATTGAAAAACGTCCAGAAATGATTGAAGGTACTGACTGAATGAAAGGAGCTGGCATCTCACTCTCTTTGAATCTTCTTTATCATGCTAAGAGGAGCAGGAAAAAGCAAAAAATTTTAGAATTGCACATTGCAATGTGGAGAAATTACTGTTTGTGCATTTACAATATTCATTGATTTTTACCATTGAAAAACGTCCAGAAATGATTGAAGCTACTGACTGAATGAAAGTAGCTGGCATCTCACTCTCTTTGAATCTTCTTTATCATGCTAAGAGGAGCAGGAAAAAGCAAAAAATTTCAGACTTGCACCTTGCAATGCGGAGAAATTACTGTTTGTGCATTTACAATATTCATTGATTTTTGCCATTGAAAAACATCATGTTATTCATATACCAGAAATGTTTGAAGCCACTGACTGAATGAAAGGAGCTGGCATCTCACTCTCTTTGAATCTTCTTTATCCTGCTAAGAGGAGCAGGAAAAAGCAAAAAATTTCAGAATTGCACCTTGCAATGCGGAGAAATTACTGTTTGTGCATTTACAATATTCATTGATTTTTGCCATTGAAAAACGTCCAGAAATGATTGAAGCTACTGACTGAATGAAAGGAGCTGGCATCTCACTCTCTTTGTATCTTCTTTATCATGCTAAGAGGAGCAGGAAAAAGCAAAAAATTTCAGAATTGCACCTTGCAATGCGGAGAAATTACTGTTTGTGCATTTACAATATTCATTGATTTTTGCCATTGAAAAACGTCCAGAAATGATTGAAGCTACTGACTGAATGAAAGGAGCTGGCATCTCACTCTCTTTGAATCTTCTTTATCATGCTAAGAGGAGCAGGAAAAAGCAAAAAATTTCAGAATTGCACGTTGCAATGCGGAGAAATTACTGTTTGTGCATTTACAATATTCATTGATTTTTGCCATTGAAAAACATGTTATTCATATACCAGAAATGTTTGAAGCTACTGACTGAATGAAAGGAGCTGGCACCTCACTCTCTTTGAATCTTCTTTATCATGCAAAGAGGAGCGGGAAAAAGCAAAAAATTTCAGAATTGCACCTTGCAATGCGGAGAAATTACTGTTTGTGCATTTACAATATTCATTGATTTTTGCCATTGAAAAACGTCCAGAAATGATTGAAGGTACTGACTGAATGAAAGGAGCTGGCATCTCACTCTCTTTGAATCTTCTTTATCATGCTAAGAGGAGCAGGAAAAAGCAAAAAATTTCAGAATTGCACCTTGCAATGCGGAGAAATTACTGTTTGTGCATTTACAATATTCATTGATTTTTGCCATTGAAAAACGTCCAGAAATGATTGAAGCTACTGACTGAATGAAAGGAGCTGGCATCTCACTCTCTTTGAATCTTCTTTATCACGCTAAGAGGAGCAGGAAAAAGCAAAAAATTTCAGAATTGCACCTTGCAATGCGGAGAAATTACAGTTTGTGCATTTACAATATTCATTGATTTTTGCCATTGAAAAACATCCAGAAATGATTGAAGCTACTGACTGAATGAAAGAAGCTGGCATCTCACTCTCTTTGAATCTTCTTTATCATGCTAAGAGGAGCAGGAAAAAGCAAAAAATTTCAGAATTGCACCTTGCAATGCGGAGAAATTACTGTTTGTGCATTTACAATATTCATTGATTTTTGCCATTGAAAAACATCATGTTATTCATATACCAGAAATGTTTGAAGCTACTGACTGAATGAAAGGAGCTGGCATCTCACTCTCTTTGAATCTTCTTTATCATGCTAAGAGGAGCAGGAAAAAGCAAAAAATTTCAGAATTGCACCTTGCAATGTGGAGAAATTACTGTTTGTGCATTTACAATATTCATTGATTTTTACCATTGAAAAACGTCCAGAAATGATTGAAGCTACTGACTGAATGAAAGGAGCTGGCATCTCACTCTCTTTGAATCTTCTTTATCATGCTAAGAGGAGCAGGAAAAAGCAAAAAATTTCAGACTTGCACCTTGCAATGCGGAGAAATTACTGTTTGTGCATTTACAATATTCATTGATTTTTGCCATTGAAAAACATCATGTTATTCATATACCAGAAATGTTTGAAGCTACTGACTGAATGAAAGGAGCTGGCATCTCACTCTCTTTGAATCTTCTTTATCATGCTGAGGAGCAGGAAAAAGCAAAAAATTTCAGACTTGCACCTTGCAATGCGGAGAAATTACTGTTTGTGCATTTACAATATTCATTGATTTTTGCCATTGAAAAACATCATGTTATTCATATACCAGAAATGTTTGAAGCTACTGACTGAATGAAAGGAGCTGGCATCTCACTCTCTTTGAATCTTCTTTATCATGCTAAGAGGAGCAGGAAAAAGCAAAAAATTTCAGAATTGCACCTTGCAATGCGGAGAAATTACTGTTTGTGCATTTACAATATTCATTGATTTTTGCCATTGAAAAACGTCCAGAAATGATTGAAGCTACTGACTGAATGAAAGGAGCTGGCATCTCACTCTCTTTGAATCTTCTTTATCATGCTAAGAGGAGCAGGAAAAAGCAAAAAATTTCAGAATTGCACCTTGCAATGCAGAGAAATTACTGTTTGTGCATTTACAATATTCATTGATTTTTGCCATTGAAAAACGTCCAGAAATGATTGAAGCTACTGACTGAATGAAAGGAGCTGGCATCTCACTCTCTTTGAATCTTCTTTATCATGCTAAGAGGAGCAGGAAAAAGCAAAAAATTTCAGAATTGCACCTTGCAATGCGGAGAAATTACTGTTTGTGCATTTACAATATTCGTTGATTTTTGCCATTGAAAAACGTCCAGAAATGATTGAAGCTACTGACTGAATGAAAGGAGCTGGCATCTCACTCTCTTTGAATCTTCTTTATCATGCTAAGAGGAGCAGGAAAATGCAAAAAATTTCAGAATTGCACCTTGCAATGCGGAGAAATTACAGTTTGTGCATTTACAATATTCATTGATTTTTGCCATTGAAAAACGTCCAGAAATGATTGAAGCTACTGACTGAATGAAAGGAGCTGGCATCTCACTCTCTTTGAATCTTCTTTATCATGCTAAGAGGAGCAGGAAAAAGCAAAAAATTTCAGAATTGCACCTTGCAATGCGGAGAAATTACTGTTTGTGCATTTACAATATTCATTGATTTTTGCCATTGAAAAACATGTTATTCATATACCAGAAATGTTTGAAGCTCCTGACTGAATGAAAGGAGCTGGCACCTCACTCTCTTTGAATCTTCTTTATCATGCTAAGAGGAGCAGGAAAAAGCAAAAAATTTCAGAATTGCACCTTGCAATGCGGAGAAATTACTGTTTGTGCATTTACAATATTCATTGATTTTTGCCATTGAAAAACGTCCAGAAATGATAGAAGCTACTGACTGAATGAAAGGAGCTGGCATCTCACTCTCTTTGAATCTTCTTTATCATGCTAAGAGGAGCAGGAAAAAGCAAAAAATTTCAGAATTGCACCTTGCAATGCGGAGAAATTACTGTTTGTGCATTTACAATATTCATTGATTTTTGCCATTGAAAAATGTCCAGAAATGATTGAAGCTACTGACTGAATGAAAGGAGCTGGCATCTCACTCTCTTTGAATCTTCTTTATCATGCTAAGAGGAGCAGGAAAAAGCAAAAAATTTCAGAATTGCGCCTTGCAATGCGGAGAAATTACTGTTTGTGCATTTACAAAATTCATTGATTTTTGCCATTGAAAAACATCATGTTATTCATATACCAGAAATGATTGAAGCTACTGACTGAAGGAAAGGAGCTGGCATCTCACTCTCTTTGAATCTTCTTTATCATGCTAAGAGGAGCAGGAAAAAGCAAAAAATTTCAGAATTGCACCTTGCAATGCGGAGAAATTACTGTTTGTGCATTTACAATATTCATTGATTTTTGCCATTGAAAAACGTCCAGAAATGATTGAAGCTACTGACTGAATGAAAGGAGCTGGCATCTCACTCTCTTTGAATCTTCTTTATCATGCTAAGAGGAGCAGGAAAAAGCAAAAAATTTCAGAATTGCACCTTGCAATGCGGAGAAATTACTGTTTGTGCATTTACAATATTCATTGATTTTTGCGATTGAAAAACATCATGTTATTCATATACCAGAAATGATTGAAGCTACTGACTGAATGAAAGGAGCTGGCATCTCACTCTCTTTGAATCTTCTTTATCATGCTAAGAGGAGCAGGAAAAAGTAAAAAATTTCAGAATTGCACCTTGCAATGCGGAGAAATTACTGTTTGTGCATTTACAATATTCAATGATTTTTGCCATTGAAAAACGTCCAGAAATGATTGAAGCTACTGACTGAATGAAAGGAGCTGGTATCTCACTCTCTTTGAATCTTGTTTATCATGCTAAGAGGAGCAGGAAAAAGCAAAAAATTTCAGAATTGCACCTTGCAATGCGGAGAAATTACTGTTTGTGCATTTACAATATTCATTGATTTTTGCCATTGAAAAACGTCCAGAAATGATTGAAGCTACTGACTGAATGAAAGGAGCTGGCATCTCACTCTCTTTGAATCTTCTTTATCATGCTAAGAGGAGCAGAAAAAAGCAAAAAATTTCAGAATTGCACCTTGCAATGCGGAGAAATTACTGTTTGTGCATTTACAATATTCATTGATTTTTGCTATTGAAAAACATCATGTTATTCATATACCAGAAATGATTGAAGCTACTGACTGAATGAAAGGAGCTGGCATCTCACTCTCTTTGAATCTTCTTTATCATGCTAAGAGGAGCAGGAAAAAGCAAAAAATTTCAGAATTGCACCTTGCAATGCGGAGAAATTACAGTTTGTGCATTTACAATATTCATTGATTTTTGCCATAGAAAAACGTCCAGAAATGATTGAAGCTACTGACTGAATGAAAGGAGCTGGCATCTCACTCTCTTTGAATATTCTTTATCATGCTAAGAGGAGCAGGAAAAAGCAAAAAATTTCAGAATTGCACCTTGCAATGCGGAGAAATTACTGTTTGTGCATTTACAATATTCATTGATTTTTGCCATTGAAAAACGTCCAGAAATGATTGAAGGTACTGACTGAATGAAAGGAGCTGGAATATCACTCTCTTTGAATCTTCTTTATCATGCTAAGAGGAGCAGGAAAAAGCAAAAAATTTCAGAATTGCACCTTGCAATGCGGAGAAATTACTGTTTGTGCATTTACAATATTCATTGATTTTTGCCATTGAAAAACGTCCAGAAATGATTGAAGCTACTGACTGAATGAAAGGAGCTGGCATCTCACTCTCTTTGAATCTTCTTTATCATGCTAAGAGGAGCAGGAAAAAGCAAAAAATTTCAGAATTGCACCTTGCAATGCGGAGAAATTACTGTTTGTGCATTTACAATATTCATTGATTTTTGCCATTGAAAAATGTCCAGAAATGATTGAAGCTACTGACTGAATGAAAGGAGCTGGCATCTCACTCTCTTTGAATCTTCTTTATCATGCTAAGAGGAGCAGGAAAAAGCAAAAAATTTCAGAATTGCGCCTTGCAATGCGGAGAAATTACTGTTTGTGCATTTACAAAATTCATTGATTTTTGCCATTGAAAAAAATCATGTTATTCATATACCAGAAATGATTGAAGCTACTGACTGAAGGAAAGGAGCTGGCATCTCACTCTCTTTGAATCTTCTTTATCATGCTAAGAGGAGCAGGAAAAAGCAAAAAATTTCAGAATTGCACCTTGCAATGCGGAGAAATTACTGTTTGTGCATTTACAATATTCATTGATTTTTGCCATTGAAAAACATCCAGAAATGATTGAAGCTACTGACTGAATGAAAGGAGCTGGCATCTCACTCTCTTTGAATCTTCTTTATCATGCTAAGAGGAGCAGGAAAAAGCAAAAAATTTCAGAATTGCACCTTGCAATGCGGAGAAATTACAGTTTGTGCATTTACAATATTCATTGATTTTTGCCATTGAAAAACGTCCAGAAATGATTGAAGCTACTGACTGAATGAAAGGAGCTGGCATCTCACTCTCTTTGAATATTCTTTATCATGCTAAGAGGAGCAGGAAAAAGCAAAAAATTTCAGAATTGCACCTTGCAATGCGGAGAAATTACTGTTTGTGCATTTACAATATTCATTGATTTTTGCCATTGAAAAACGTCCAGAAATGATTGAAGGTACTGACTGAATGAAAGGAGCTGGAATATCACTCTCTTTGAATCTTCTTTATCATGCTAAGAGGAGCAGGAAAAAGCAAAAAATTTCAGAATTGCACCTTGCAATGCGGAGAAATTACTGTTTGTGCATTTACAATATTCATTGATTTTTGCCATTGAAAAACGTCCAGAAATGATTGAAGCTACTGACTGAATGAAAGGAGCTGGCATCTCACTCTCTTTGAATCTTCTTTATCATGCTAAGAGGAGCAGGAAAAAGCAAAAAATTTCAGAATTGCACCTTGCAATGCGGAGAAATTACTGTTTGTGCATTTACAATATTCATTGATTTTTGCCATTGAAAAATGTCCAGAAATGATTGAAGCTACTGACTGAATGAAAGGAGCTGGCATCTCACTCTCTTTGAATCTTCTTTATCATGCTAAGAGGAGCAGGAAAAAGCAAAAAATTTCAGAATTGCGCCTTGCAATGCGGAGAAATTACTGTTTGTGCATTTACAAAATTCATTGATTGTTGCCTTTGAAAAACATCATGTTATTCATATACCAGAAATGATTGAAGCTACTGACTGAAGGAAAGGAGCTGGCATCTCACTCTCTTTGAATCTTCTTTATCATGCTAAGAGGAGCAGGAAAAAGCAAAAAATTTCAGAATTGCACCTTGCAATGCGGAGAAATTACTGTTTGTGCATTTACAATATTCATTGATTTTTGCCATTGAAAAACATCCAGAAATGATTGAAGCTACTGACTGAATGAAAGGAGCTGGCATCAATATTCATTGATTTTTGCCATTGAAAAACGTTTTTCATATACCAGAAATGTTTGAAGCTACTGACTGAATGAAAGGAGCTGGCATCTCACTCTCTTTGAATCTTCTTTATCATGCTAGGATTAGCAGGAAAAAGCAAAAAATTTCAGAATTGCACCTTGCAATGTGGAGATATTACTGTTTGTGCATTTACAATATTCATTGATTTTTGCCATTGAAAAACATGTTTTTCATATACCAGAAATGTTTGAAGCTACTGACTGAATGAAAGGAGCTGGCATCTCACTCTCTTTGAATCTTCTTTATCATGCTAGGATTAACAGGAAAAAGCTAAAAATTTCAGAATTGCACCGTGCAATGTGGAGATATTACTGTTTGTGCATTTACAATATTCATTGATTTTTGCCATTGAAAAACATGTTTTTCATATACCAGAAATGTTTGAAGCTACTGACTGAATGAAAGGAGCTGGCATCTCACTCTCTTTGAATCTTCTTTATCATGCTAGGATTAACAGGAAAAAGCTAAAAATTTCAGAATTGCACCGTGCAATGTGGAGATATTACTGTTTGTGCATTTACAATATTCATTGATTTTTGCCATTGAAAAACATGTTTTTCATATACCAGAAATGTTTGAAGCTACTGACTGAATGAAAGGAGCTGGCATCTCACTCTCTTTGAATCTTCTTTATCATGCTAGGATTAGCAGGAAAAAGCAAAAAATTTCAGAATTGCACCTTGCAATGTGGAGATATTACTGTTTGTGCATTTACAATATTCATTGATTTTTGCCATTGAAAAACATGTTTTTCATATACCAGAAATGTTTGAAGCTACTGACTGAATGAAAGGAGCTGGCATCTCACTCTCTTTGAATCTTCTTTATCATGCTAGGATTAGTAGGAAAAAGCTAAAAATTTCAGAATTGCACCGTGCAATGTGGAGATATTACTGTTTGTGCATTTACAATATTCATTGATTTTTGCCATTGAAAAACATGTTTTTCATATACCAGAAATGTTTGAAGCTACTGACTGAATGAAAGGAGCTGGCATCTCACTCTCTTTGAATCTTCTTTATCATGCTAGGATTAGCAGGAAAAAGCAAAAAATTTCAGAATTGCACCTTGCAATGCGGAGATATTACTGTTTGTGCATTTACAATATTCATTGATTTTTGCCATTGAAAAACATGTTTTTCATATACCAGAAATGTTTGAAGCTACTGATTGAATGAAAGGAGCTGGCATCTCACTCTCTTTGAATCTTCTTTATCATGCTAGGATTAACAGGAAAAAGCTAAAAATTTCAGAATTGCACCTTGCAATGTGGAGATATTACTGTTTGTGCATTTACAATATTCATTGATTTTTGCCATTGAAAAACATGTTTTTCATATACCAGAAATGTTTGAAGCTACTGACTGAATGAAAGGAGCTGGCATCTCACTCTCTTTGAATCTTCTTTATCATGCTAGGATTAACAGGAAAAAGCTAAAAATTTCAGAATTGCACCGTGCAATGTGGAGATATTACTGTTTGTGCATTTACAATATTCATTGATTTTTGCCATTGAAAAACATGTTTTTCATATACCAGAAATGTTTGAAGCTACTGACTGAATGAAAGGAGCTGGCATCTCACTCTCTTTGAATCTTCTTTATCATGCTAGGATTAACAGGAAAAAGCAAAAAATTTCAGAATTGCACCTTGCAATGTGGAGATATTACTGTTTGTGCATTTACAATATTCATTGATTTTTGCCATTGAAAAACGTTTTTCATATACCAGAAATGTTTGAAGCTACTGACTGAATGAAAGGAGCTGGCATCTCACTCTCTTTGAATCTTCTTTATCATGCTAGGAATAACAGGAAAAAGCAAAAAATTTCAGAATTGCACCTTGCAATGTGGAGATATTACTGTTTGTGCATTTACAATATTCATTGATTTTTGCCATTGAAAAACGTTTTTCATATACCAGAAATGTTTGAAGCTACTGACTGAATGAAAGGAGCTGGCATCTCACTCTCTTTGAATCTTCTTTATCATGCTAGGATTAACAGGAAAAAGCTAAAAATTTCAGAATTGCACCGTGCAATGTGGAGATATTACTGTTTGTGCATTTACAATATTCATTGATTTTTGCCATTGAAAAACATGTTTTTCATATACCAGAAATGTTTGAAGCTACTGACTGAATGAAAGGAGCTGGCATCTCACTCTCTTTGAATCTTCTTTATCATGCTAGGATTAACAGGAAAAAGCTAAAAATTTCAGAATTGCACCGTGCAATGTGGAGATATTACTGTTTGTGCATTTACAATATTCATTGATTTTTGCCATTGAAAAACATGTTTTTCATATACCAGAAATGTTTGAAGCTACTGACTGAATGAAAGGAGCTGGCATCTCACTCTCTTTGAATCTTCTTTATCATGCTAGTATTAGCAGGAAAAAGCAAAAAATTTCAGAATTGCACCTTGCAATGTGGAGATATTACTGTTTGTGCATTTACAATATTCATTGATTTTTGCCATTGAAAAACATGTTTTTCATATACCAGAAATGTTTGAAGCTACTGACTGAATGAAAGGAGCTGGCATCTCACTCTCTTTGAATCTTCTTTATCATGCTAGGATTAGTAGGAAAAAGCTAAAAATTTCAGAATTGCACCGTGCAATGTGGAGATATTACTGTTTGTGCATTTACAATATTCATTGATTTTTGCCATTGAAAAACATGTTTTTCATATACCAGAAATGTTTGAAGCTACTGACTGAATGAAAGGAGCTGGCATCTCACTCTCTTTGAATCTTCTTTATCATGCTAGGATTAACAGGAAAAAGCTAAAAATTTCAGAATTGCACCTTGCAATGTGGAGATATTACTGTTTGTGCATTTACAATATTCATTGATTTTTGCCATTGAAAAACATGTTTTTCATATACCAGAAATGTTTGAAGCTACTGACTGAATGAAAGGAGCTGGCATCTCACTCTCTTTGAATCTTCTTTATCATGCTAGGATTAACAGGAAAAAGCTAAAAATTTCAGAATTGCACCGTGCAATGTGGAGATATTACTGTTTGTGCATTTACAATATTCATTGATTTTTGCCATTGAAAAACATGTTTTTCATATACCAGAAATGTTTGAAGCTACTGACTGAATGAAAGGAGCTGGCATCTCACTCTCTTTGAATCTTCTTTATCATGCTAAGAGGAGCAGGAAAAAGCAAAAAATTTCAGAATTGCACCTTGCAATGCGGAGAAATTACAGTTTGTGCATTTACAATATTCATTGATTTTTGCCATTGAAAAACGTCCAGAAATGATTGAAGCTACTGACTGAATGAAAGGAGCTGGCATCTCACTCTCTTTGAATATTCTTTATCATGCTAAGAGGAGCAGGAAAAAGCAAAAAATTTCAGAATTGCACCTTGCAATGCGGAGAAATTACTGTTTGTGCATTTACAATATTCATTGATTTTTGCCATTGAAAAACGTCCAGAAATGATTGAAGGTACTGACTGAATGAAAGGAGCTGGAATATCACTCTCTTTGAATCTTCTTTATCATGCTAAGAGGAGCAGGAAAAAGCAAAAAATTTCAGAATTGCACCTTGCAATGCGGAGAAATTACTGTTTGTGCATTTACAATATTCATTGATTTTTGCCATTGAAAAACGTCCAGAAATGATTGAAGCTACTGACTGAATGAAAGGAGCTGGCATCTCACTCTCTTTGAATCTTCTTTATCATGCTAAGAGGAGCAGGAAAAAGCAAAAAATTTCAGAATTGCACCTTGCAATGCGGAGAAATTACTGTTTGTGCATTTACAATATTCATTGATTTTTGCCATTGAAAAATGTCCAGAAATGATTGAAGCTACTGACTGAATGAAAGGAGCTGGCATCTCACTCTCTTTGAATCTTCTTTATCATGCTAAGAGGAGCAGGAAAAAGCAAAAAATTTCAGAATTGCGCCTTGCAATGCGGAGAAATTACTGTTTGTGCATTTACAAAATTCATTGATTGTTGCCTTTGAAAAACATCATGTTATTCATATACCAGAAATGATTGAAGCTACTGACTGAAGGAAAGGAGCTGGCATCTCACTCTCTTTGAATCTTCTTTATCATGCTAAGAGGAGCAGGAAAAAGCAAAAAATTTCAGAATTGCACCTTGCAATGCGGAGAAATTACTGTTTGTGCATTTACAATATTCATTGATTTTTGCCATTGAAAAACATCCAGAAATGATTGAAGCTACTGACTGAATGAAAGGAGCTGGCATCAATATTCATTGATTTTTGCCATTGAAAAACGTTTTTCATATACCAGAAATGTTTGAAGCTACTGACTGAATGAAAGGAGCTGGCATCTCACTCTCTTTGAATCTTCTTTATCATGCTAGGATTAGCAGGAAAAAGCAAAAAATTTCAGAATTGCACCTTGCAATGTGGAGATATTACTGTTTGTGCATTTACAATATTCATTGATTTTTGCCATTGAAAAACATGTTTTTCATATACCAGAAATGTTTGAAGCTACTGACTGAATGAAAGGAGCTGGCATCTCACTCTCTTTGAATCTTCTTTATCATGCTAGGATTAACAGGAAAAAGCTAAAAATTTCAGAATTGCACCGTGCAATGTGGAGATATTACTGTTTGTGCATTTACAATATTCATTGATTTTTGCCATTGAAAAACATGTTTTTCATATACCAGAAATGTTTGAAGCTACTGACTGAATGAAAGGAGCTGGCATCTCACTCTCTTTGAATCTTCTTTATCATGCTAGGATTAACAGGAAAAAGCTAAAAATTTCAGAATTGCACCGTGCAATGTGGAGATATTACTGTTTGTGCATTTACAATATTCATTGATTTTTGCCATTGAAAAACATGTTTTTCATATACCAGAAATGTTTGAAGCTACTGACTGAATGAAAGGAGCTGGCATCTCACTCTCTTTGAATCTTCTTTATCATGCTAGGATTAGCAGGAAAAAGCAAAAAATTTCAGAATTGCACCTTGCAATGTGGAGATATTACTGTTTGTGCATTTACAATATTCATTGATTTTTGCCATTGAAAAACATGTTTTTCATATACCAGAAATGTTTGAAGCTACTGACTGAATGAAAGGAGCTGGCATCTCACTCTCTTTGAATATTCTTTATCATGCTAAGAGGAGCAGGAAAAAGCAAAAAATTTCAGAATTGCACCTTGCAATGCGGAGAAATTACTGTTTGTGCATTTACAATATTCATTGATTTTTGCCATTGAAAAACGTCCAGAAATGATTGAAGGTACTGACTGAATGAAAGGAGCTGGAATATCACTCTCTTTGAATCTTCTTTATCATGCTAAGAGGAGCAGGAAAAAGCAAAAAATTTCAGAATTGCACCTTGCAATGCGGAGAAATTACTGTTTGTGCATTTACAATATTCATTGATTTTTGCCATTGAAAAACGTCCAGAAATGATTGAAGCTACTGACTGAATGAAAGGAGCTGGCATCTCACTCTCTTTGAATCTTCTTTATCATGCTAAGAGGAGCAGGAAAAAGCAAAAAATTTCAGAATTGCACCTTGCAATGCGGAGAAATTACTGTTTGTGCATTTACAATATTCATTGATTTTTGCCATTGAAAAATGTCCAGAAATGATTGAAGCTACTGACTGAATGAAAGGAGCTGGCATCTCACTCTCTTTGAATCTTCTTTATCATGCTAAGAGGAGCAGGAAAAAGCAAAAAATTTCAGAATTGCGCCTTGCAATGCGGAGAAATTACTGTTTGTGCATTTACAAAATTCATTGATTGTTGCCTTTGAAAAACATCATGTTATTCATATACCAGAAATGATTGAAGCTACTGACTGAAGGAAAGGAGCTGGCATCTCACTCTCTTTGAATCTTCTTTATCATGCTAAGAGGAGCAGGAAAAAGCAAAAAATTTCAGAATTGCACCTTGCAATGCGGAGAAATTACTGTTTGTGCATTTACAATATTCATTGATTTTTGCCATTGAAAAACATCCAGAAATGATTGAAGCTACTGACTGAATGAAAGGAGCTGGCATCAATATTCATTGATTTTTGCCATTGAAAAACGTTTTTCATATACCAGAAATGTTTGAAGCTACTGACTGAATGAAAGGAGCTGGCATCTCACTCTCTTTGAATCTTCTTTATCATGCTAGGATTAGCAGGAAAAAGCAAAAAATTTCAGAATTGCACCTTGCAATGTGGAGATATTACTGTTTGTGCATTTACAATATTCATTGATTTTTGCCATTGAAAAACATGTTTTTCATATACCAGAAATGTTTGAAGCTACTGACTGAATGAAAGGAGCTGGCATCTCACTCTCTTTGAATCTTCTTTATCATGCTAGGATTAACAGGAAAAAGCTAAAAATTTCAGAATTGCACCGTGCAATGTGGAGATATTACTGTTTGTGCATTTACAATATTCATTGATTTTTGCCATTGAAAAACATGTTTTTCATATACCAGAAATGTTTGAAGCTACTGACTGAATGAAAGGAGCTGGCATCTCACTCTCTTTGAATCTTCTTTATCATGCTAGGATTAACAGGAAAAAGCTAAAAATTTCAGAATTGCACCGTGCAATGTGGAGATATTACTGTTTGTGCATTTACAATATTCATTGATTTTTGCCATTGAAAAACATGTTTTTCATATACCAGAAATGTTTGAAGCTACTGACTGAATGAAAGGAGCTGGCATCTCACTCTCTTTGAATCTTCTTTATCATGCTAGGATTAGCAGGAAAAAGCAAAAAATTTCAGAATTGCACCTTGCAATGTGGAGATATTACTGTTTGTGCATTTACAATATTCATTGATTTTTGCCATTGAAAAACATGTTTTTCATATACCAGAAATGTTTGAAGCTACTGACTGAATGAAAGGAGCTGGCATCTCACTCTCTTTGAATCTTCTTTATCATGCTAGGATTAGTAGGAAAAAGCTAAAAATTTCAGAATTGCACCGTGCAATGTGGAGATATTACTGTTTGTGCATTTACAATATTCATTGATTTTTGCCATTGAAAAACATGTTTTTCATATACCAGAAATGTTTGAAGCTACTGACTGAATGAAAGGAGCTGGCATCTCACTCTCTTTGAATCTTCTTTATCATGCTAGGATTAGCAGGAAAAAGCAAAAAATTTCAGAATTGCACCTTGCAATGCGGAGATATTACTGTTTGTGCATTTACAATATTCATTGATTTTTGCCATTGAAAAACATGTTTTTCATATACCAGAAATGTTTGAAGCTACTGATTGAATGAAAGGAGCTGGCATCTCACTCTCTTTGAATCTTCTTTATCATGCTAGGATTAACAGGAAAAAGCTAAAAATTTCAGAATTGCACCTTGCAATGTGGAGATATTACTGTTTGTGCATTTACAATATTCATTGATTTTTGCCATTGAAAAACATGTTTTTCATATACCAGAAATGTTTGAAGCTACTGACTGAATGAAAGGAGCTGGCATCTCACTCTCTTTGAATCTTCTTTATCATGCTAGGATTAACAGGAAAAAGCTAAAAATTTCAGAATTGCACCGTGCAATGTGGAGATATTACTGTTTGTGCATTTACAATATTCATTGATTTTTGCCATTGAAAAACATGTTTTTCATATACCAGAAATGTTTGAAGCTACTGACTGAATGAAAGGAGCTGGCATCTCACTCTCTTTGAATCTTCTTTATCATGCTAGGATTAACAGGAAAAAGCAAAAAATTTCAGAATTGCACCTTGCAATGTGGAGATATTACTGTTTGTGCATTTACAATATTCATTGATTTTTGCCATTGAAAAACGTTTTTCATATACCAGAAATGTTTGAAGCTACTGACTGAATGAAAGGAGCTGGCATCTCACTCTCTTTGAATCTTCTTTATCATGCTAGGAATAACAGGAAAAAGCAAAAAATTTCAGAATTGCACCTTGCAATGTGGAGATATTACTGTTTGTGCATTTACAATATTCATTGATTTTTGCCATTGAAAAACGTTTTTCATATACCAGAAATGTTTGAAGCTACTGACTGAATGAAAGGAGCTGGCATCTCACTCTCTTTGAATCTTCTTTATCATGCTAGGATTAACAGGAAAAAGCTAAAAATTTCAGAATTGCACCGTGCAATGTGGAGATATTACTGTTTGTGCATTTACAATATTCATTGATTTTTGCCATTGAAAAACATGTTTTTCATATACCAGAAATGTTTGAAGCTACTGACTGAATGAAAGGAGCTGGCATCTCACTCTCTTTGAATCTTCTTTATCATGCTAGGATTAACAGGAAAAAGCTAAAAATTTCAGAATTGCACCGTGCAATGTGGAGATATTACTGTTTGTGCATTTACAATATTCATTGATTTTTGCCATTGAAAAACATGTTTTTCATATACCAGAAATGTTTGAAGCTACTGACTGAATGAAAGGAGCTGGCATCTCACTCTCTTTGAATCTTCTTTATCATGCTAGTATTAGCAGGAAAAAGCAAAAAATTTCAGAATTGCACCTTGCAATGTGGAGATATTACTGTTTGTGCATTTACAATATTCATTGATTTTTGCCATTGAAAAACATGTTTTTCATATACCAGAAATGTTTGAAGCTACTGACTGAATGAAAGGAGCTGGCATCTCACTCTCTTTGAATCTTCTTTATCATGCTAGGATTAGTAGGAAAAAGCTAAAAATTTCAGAATTGCACCGTGCAATGTGGAGATATTACTGTTTGTGCATTTACAATATTCATTGATTTTTGCCATTGAAAAACATGTTTTTCATATACCAGAAATGTTTGAAGCTACTGACTGAATGAAAGGAGCTGGCATCTCACTCTCTTTGAATCTTCTTTATCATGCTAGGATTAACAGGAAAAAGCTAAAAATTTCAGAATTGCACCTTGCAATGTGGAGATATTACTGTTTGTGCATTTACAATATTCATTGATTTTTGCCATTGAAAAACATGTTTTTCATATACCAGAAATGTTTGAAGCTACTGACTGAATGAAAGGAGCTGGCATCTCACTCTCTTTGAATCTTCTTTATCATGCTAGGATTAACAGGAAAAAGCTAAAAATTTCAGAATTGCACCGTGCAATGTGGAGATATTACTGTTTGTGCATTTACAATATTCATTGATTTTTGCCATTGAAAAACATGTTTTTCATATACCAGAAATGTTTGAAGCTACTGACTGAATGAAAGGAGCTGGCATCTCACTCTCTTTGAATCTTCTTTATCATGCTAGGATTAACAGGAAAAAGCAAAAAATTTCAGAATTGCACCTTGCAATGTGGAGATATTACTGTTTGTGCATTTACAATATTCATTGATTTTTGCCATTGAAAAACATGTTTTTCATATACCAGAAATGTTTGAAGCTACTGACTGAATGAAAGGAGCTGGCATCTTACTCTCTTTGAATCTTCTTTATCATGCTAGGATTAGTAGGAAAAAGCTAAAAATTTCAGAATTGCACCGTGCAATGTGGAGATATTACTGTTTGTGCATTTACAATATTCATTGATTTTTGCCATTGAAAAACATGTTTTTCATATACCAGAAATGTTTGAAGCTACTGACTGAATGAAAGGAGCTGGCATCTCACTCTCTTTGAATCTTCTTTATCATGCTAGGATTAACAGGAAAAAGCTAAAAATTTCAGAATTGCACCTTGCAATGTGGAGATATTACTGTTTGTGCATTTACAATATTCATTGATTTTTGCCATTGAAAAACATGTTTTTCATATACCAGAAATGTTTGAAGCTACTGACTGAATGAAAGGAGCTGGCATCTCACTCTCTTTGAATCTTCTTTATCATGCTAGGATTAACAGGAAAAAGCTAAAAATTTCAGAATTGCACCGTGCAATGTGGAGATATTACTGTTTGTGCATTTACAATATTCATTGATTTTTGCCATTGAAAAACATCATGTTATTCATATACCAGAAATGTTTGAAGCTACTGACTGAATGAAAGGAGCTGGCATCTCACTCTCTTTGAATCTTCTTTATCATGCTAAGAGGAGCAGGAAAAAGCAAAAAATTTCAGAATTGCACCTTGCAATGCGGAGAAATTACTGTTTGTGCATTTACAATATTCATTGATTTTTGCCATTGAAAAACGTCCAGAAATGATTGAAGCTACTGACTGAATGAAAGGAGCTGGCATCTCACTCTCTTTGAATCTTCTTTATCATGCTAAGAGGAGCAGGAAAAAGCAAAAAATTTCAGAATTGCACCTTGCAATGCGGAGAAATTACTGTTTGTGCATTTACAATATTCATTGATTTTTGCCATTGAAAAACGTCCAGAAATGATTGAAGCTACTGACTGAATGAAAGGAGCTGGCATCTCACTCTCTTTGAATCTTCTTTATCATGCTAAGAGGAGCAGGAAAAAGCAAAAAATTTCAGAATTGCACCTTGCAATGCGGAGAAATTACTGTTTGTGCATTTACAATATTCGTTGATTTTTGCCATTGAAAAACGTCCAGAAATGATTGAAGCTACTGACTGAATGAAAGGAGCTGGCATCTCACTCTCTTTGAATCTTCTTTATCATGCTAAGAGGAGCAGGAAAAAGCAAAAAATTTCAGAATTGCGCCTTGCAATGCGGAGAAATTACTGTTTGTGCATTTACAAAATTCATTGATTTTTGCCATTGAAAAACATCATGTTATTCATATACCAGAAATGATTGAAGCTACTGACTGAAGGAAAGGAGCTGGCATCTCACTCTCTTTGAATCTTCTTTATCATGCTAAGAGGAGCAGGAAAAAGCAAAAAATTTCAGAATTGCACCTTGCAATGCGGAGAAATTACTGTTTGTGCATTTACAATATTCATTGATTTTTGCCATTGAAAAACGTCCAGAAATGATTGAAGCTACTGACTGAATGAAAGGAGCTGGCATCTCACTCTCTTTGAATCTTCTTTATCATGCTAAGAGGAGCAGGAAAAAGCAAAAAATTTCAGAATTGCACCTTGCAATGCGGAGAAATTACTGTTTGTGCATTTACAATATTCATTGATTTTTGCGATTGAAAAACATCATGTTATTCATATACCAGAAATGATTGAAGCTACTGACTGAATGAAAGGAGCTGGCATCTCACTCTCTTTGAATCTTCTTTATCATGCTAAGAGGAGCAGGAAAAAGTAAAAAATTTCAGAATTGCACCTTGCAATGCGGAGAAATTACTGTTTGTGCATTTACAATATTCAATGATTTTTGCCATTGAAAAACGTCCAGAAATGATTGAAGCTACTGACTGAATGAAAGGAGCTGGTATCTCACTCTCTTTGAATCTTGTTTATCATGCTAAGAGGAGCAGGAAAAAGCAAAAAATTTCAGAATTGCACCTTGCAATGCGGAGAAATTACTGTTTGTGCATTTACAATATTCATTGATTTTTGCCATTGAAAAACGTCCAGAAATGATTGAAGCTACTGACTGAATGAAAGGAGCTGGCATCTCACTCTCTTTGAATCTTCTTTATCATGCTAAGAGGAGCAGGAAAAAGCAAAAAATTTCAGAATTGCACCTTGCAATGCGGAGAAATTACTGTTTGTGCATTTACAATATTCATTGATTTTTGCTATTGAAAAACATCATGTTATTCATATACCAGAAATGATTGAAGCTACTGACTGAATGAAAGGAGCTGGCATCTCACTCTCTTTGAATCTTCTTTATCATGCTAAGAGGAGCAGGAAAAAGCAAAAAATTTCAGAATTGCACCTTGCAATGCGGAGAAATTACAGTTTGTGCATTTACAATATTCATTGATTTTTGCCATAGAAAAACGTCCAGAAATGATTGAAGCTACTGACTGAATGAAAGGAGCTGGCATCTCACTCTCTTTGAATATTCTTTATCATGCTAAGAGGAGCAGGAAAAAGCAAAAAATTTCAGAATTGCACCTTGCAATGCGGAGAAATTACTGTTTGTGCATTTACAATATTCATTGATTTTTGCCATTGAAAAACGTCCAGAAATGATTGAAGGTACTGACTGAATGAAAGGAGCTGGAATATCACTCTCTTTGAATCTTCTTTATCATGCTAAGAGGAGCAGGAAAAAGCAAAAAATTTCAGAATTGCACCTTGCAATGCGGAGAAATTACTGTTTGTGCATTTACAATATTCATTGATTTTTGCCATTGAAAAACGTCCAGAAATGATTGAAGCTACTGACTGAATGAAAGGAGCTGGCATCTCACTCTCTTTGAATCT